>NC_088398.1:36324251-36624251 GCF_034236695.1 Oncorhynchus nerka
GAAGTTTACATACACTTAGGTTGAAGTCATTAAAACTAGTTTTTCAACCACTCCACCAATTTCTTGTTAACAATCTGTAGTTTTGGCAAGTTGGTTAGTACATGTGCTTTGTGCATGACACAAGTCATTTTTTCCAACAATTGTTTACATACAGATTATTTCACTTATAGTTCACTGTATCACAATTCCAGTGGGTAAGAAGTTTACATACACTAAGTTGACTGTGCCTTTAAACAGCTTGGAA
Organism: Oncorhynchus nerka; assembly: GCF_034236695.1. Classification (NCBI taxonomy): domain Eukaryota; kingdom Metazoa; phylum Chordata; class Actinopteri; order Salmoniformes; family Salmonidae; genus Oncorhynchus; species Oncorhynchus nerka. The sequence goes on from NC_088398.1 coordinate 36,324,496, forward strand.
AATTCCAGAAAATTATGTCATGGCTTTAAAAGATTCTGATAAGCTAATTGACATCATTTGAGTCAGTTGGAGGTGAATCTGTGGATGTATTTCAAAGCCTACCTTCAAACTCAGTGCCTCTTCACTTGACATCATGGCAAAATCAAAAGAAATCAGTCAAGACTTCAGAAAAGGAGTTGTAGCCCTCCACAAGTCTAGTTCATCCTTGGGAGCAAGTTCCAAACGCCTGAAGGTACCACATTCACCTGTACAAACAATAGTATGCAAATATAAACACCATGGGACCACACAGCCGTCATACCACTCAGGAAGGAGACGCGTTCTGTTTCCTAGAGATGAATATACTTTGGTGCGAAAAGTGCAAATCAATCCCTGAACAACAGCAAAAGACCTTGTGAAGATGCTGGAGGAAAAATGTACAAAAGCATCTATATCCACAGTAAAACAAGTCCTATATTTACATAACCTGAAAGGACGCTCAGCAAGGAAGAAGTCACTGCTCCAAAACCGCCATAACAAAGCCAGACTATAGTTTGCAACTGCACATGGGGACAAAGATCCTACTTTTGGAGAAATGTCCTCTGGTCTGATGAAACAAAAACAGAACTATTTGGCCATAATGACCATCGTTATGTTTGGAGGAAAATGGGGGAGAATTGCAAGCCGAAGAACACCATTACATCCATGCATTATAATGTTGTGGGTGATCTTTGCTGCAGGAAGGATCGATGCACTTCACAAAATAGATGGCATCACGAGGGAGGAAAATTATGAGGATATATTGAAGCAACATCTCAAGGCATCAGTCAGGAAGTTAAAGCTTGGTCGCAAATGGGTCTTCCAAATGGACAATGACCCCACGCATACTTCCAAAGTTGTGGCAAAATGGCATAAGGACAAGAAAGTCAAGGTGTTGGAGTGGCCATCACAAAGCCCTGACCTCAATCCTATAGAACATTGGTGGGCAGAACTGAAAAAGCGTGGGCGTGCAAGGAGGTCTACCAACCTGACTCAGTTACACCAGCTCTGCCAGGAGGAATGGGCCAACATTTACAAACTTATTTTGCGAAGCTTGTGGAAGGCTACCCGAAATGTTGGACTCAAGTTAATACATTTCAAGGCAATTCTACCAAATACTAATTGAGTGTATGTAAACTTCTGACCCACTGGGCTTGTGATGAAAGAAATAAAAGCTGAAATAAATCATTCTCTCTAATATTATTCTGATATTTAGCATTCTTAAAATAGAGTGGTGATCCTAACTGACCTAAAACAGGGATTTTTTTACTCTGATTAAATGTCAGGAATTGTGAAAAACAGAGTTTAAATGTATTTGGCTAAGGTGTATGTAAACTTCCGACTTCAACAGTATATAGGCTTAATTAATTCCTACTTAGATTTGTGTGTATTGGGTATATGTTGTGTCATTTGTTAGCTATTACTGCACGGTTGGAGCTAGAAGCACAAGCATTTCGCTATACCCTTAATAACATCTGCTATTCACGTGTATGTGACCAATAACATTTTATTTTATTTGATAGTACTTGACATTTACAAACTTCCTCCGTTCGAGCCGACATTTGCAGCATTGAACACGAATGCCATCGCCACAAAAAACGACTGAGGGATTAACATTGACTTTAAAAGCCCCATTGTCAACTGCGCTCTAGAATGCCCTTTAGATTGAATGCAGGCCTAAGACGTGTGATTATTTGATCTATTTATCATATATAGATACTTGACCCTCTTGGCGATGTGCATTTTCAGATTGTAATTATGTTGTATACACCAACAGTTTCATTTTCAGATTGTAAGTATATTGTATATGTGAACCTTATATCTGAGGCAAAGACCTTTTGTAATGTCTGCTTCCAACTCACACTCTCAAACACGTAGATCCCCTGAACGCAGCTCACTCTCCAGATTCCAATCACCTGAATTCTGATAATCTGTTCACACACCTGTATGTCATTATAACACACGATTTTGTTCAGTTCTTTTGCAACCCATCATTTTGAGGTATTGTTTGTTTTGTGACACACTTCTATTCAGAGATCTGTTTCTTTCCCCATAATTTTATCCTCCTGGGTATGATAGTTTTGGCCTGCCTCACTAACGACGCCTTTTGCCTATTCCCTGCCTGTACTTTAGCCAATAGGATTTCCTCTTATCAACCTATTGCCTGATCTCCCAGATGAAGTTACTGGCCTTTTCCCTGCCTGTACTGTTGCATTTTTGGACCCCCTGTGTATGACCTTCTGCCTGCCCATGGACCCAGCTACCTGCCTCCTCCTGTGGTCCTTTAGAAATAAACACCTGCTGCGCCCTGGGCTTGAAACTAGCTCTCTGTCTCTCATCGTGTTCATTACATCTTTAAGTATGACACTTCAATAAGTGGTTAATATTTATATTTGGCACTTGTCTGTCATGCGTAAGATACAAGATTTGCAATGTAAGAAAATTGGCAAAGTATCTCAGTGAAAATTAATCTGAAGAGAAAGGAGGTAAAGGACTAACACAAAGATCCATGGCTTGAAACCAGTATTTGTTTTGTATTAGCCACTAATACTTCAACTTCAGCTCAACCCTTGGAGTCATCCACTCGAACAGATGACCCCACGCACATATGCATGTATGCACGCAAGCAAACATACACACAAGCAAACATACACACAAGCAAACATACACACAAGCAAACATACACACACACACACACACACACACACACACACACACACACACACACACACACACACACACACACACACACACACACACACACACACACACACACACACACACACACACAAATCAAATTGCAAAATGTTTAATTGAACTTTATGATGCAGAGGGGAGCGTATGCTGTATGGGCCAATTGAATCAATACAAAAGTACACAGTAGGCTCAGGACATGCCAACACTGCAGCTGAGGAAAATACTGTATGTGTGGGCCCGCAGCCCTGTTCCTCACCCAAGAGCACGCAGACACACACACACACACATGCACACACACTCTTAATTTCTTCACTCCTTCTCTGTATTCCTCCTCTACTCTTCTACTCATCGCAAGTGATATGTACAGTACATGACGGCAAATGTTCCCTAACATTTACTCCACATGTTATAGGCCCTGCTCTTATTCTTTGATCGTCTTTCATAAACCCAGTCCTGGCTTGATTTCTCTTCATGTCTCACTCTGGCTTTGTGTTGACAGTTGGGAGCTATATCTCTCTCTGAATTCCACACCACACGCATGCACGCTCACACGTGCATGCACACACACACACAATCACCCACACACACACACTCTTTGACTAGCACCATGTCCAAAGGAGAGAGTAAGTGGAGGAGAAGTGAGATAGACAGGAGCAAAGACAGGATGTCAGACTTAAAGACAAACAGACAATAAATAAGCTTTCTACTGCTGTCTCTGACTCTCTGACTCCCTGACTCTCCTCTGCTCTGCTCCCATCTTTATGAAATTTACATGATGCATCAGAAAAGCCACAAGAGCCTCTTTGATTGTGGAACTGAAGCTGAAAAATACATCAGTCAGTTTTTGGCGGGGAGACAGAAAGTAAACACACACAAGAGCAGTCAGACATATACACACACTCATGCTCATGCAGACTCACATGCACACATGCACGCATGCACAAGCACACACACACCCTGCCTTCACCCCGTGAGGCTAGAGTCTAGTGAGCTGGAGCTTCTCAGTGTCATCTTCAATCTCTGTGATCTAAATGCACGAGAATTGATGGTGCCTTCCACCAAATGCTGTTATGGGGGACCTGCCTGGTTTATCTAATAAAGACTGTGTCATAGCGGATCTGTGTCCTTGTCTTCTGAAACTGTGGCAGGTGTTTGTAGCAGATTTCCCTCAAATAGGGCCACTGAAATAACAACATTAAATTTACATAATACTGCCGGTCGGTTCTGGGGGCCTCTTCTCTGGCACGGGAGTCCGTGTAGTTCGCCTGTGTGGAAGGTCCCCTCGCTGTGCCCAGATGTCCCCGCACTGTGAATTACTATACCCACAAGCACACAGTTTTTTGCTTCTGTGATCAGATAGTTTATATATTGTAGTCCTAAATCCTGTTGAAAAAAAAGCAGATTTGATTTCAACCAGAATTAGGGCAATATAAAATATCTAATCAGAGATGGAAAAAACGGTGTGCTTGCGCACGGGTCACTTCTTGGTTCACACTTTTAAATCTTTCCTCACTGTCATGTTGAGGTTTGTTTGATGGTTTATGTGTCTACACTGTGTGTGTCAGATAAAATCTGGAGTCTGCCCAGACACACTTAGCAAGTGATAATGTTCTTACCAAGTGGAAGCAGAGAACAGACCAATGAAATACAGATGGACATTATCACTCTATTTAACAAGCACTAATAATAGGTTCCCAGTACTCAGAAAACAGCTTAGGTTGTACAGGTCTTGGCTGGGGATAGGCAATAAGTGAGCTAGTTTTAGCTGGGGCTTAGGCTGGGACTTCTAATGGGGCTGGGTATAGTGCTGGGACTGGGGTATAGTGTATAGGGATGCGACTGAGGCAGTAGCTGGGGTATAGGGGTGGGATTGAGGCTGTAGCTGGGGTAAAGGGATGGGATTGAGGCTGTAGCTGGGGTATAGGGATGGGATTGAGGCTGTAGCTGGGGTATAGGGATGGGATTGAGGCTGTAGCTGGGGTATAGGGATGGGATTGAGGCTGTAGCTGGGGTATAGGGGTGGGATTGAGGCTGTAGCTGGGGTATAGGGGTGGGATTGAGGCTGTAGCTGGGGTATAGGGATGGAACTGAGGCTGTGGTAAACAATACAAATCCAGAGCCCATACAATGGCTGTCACAAACTCTCATTTTCAATGTATCCCACCCTTCTGAAGTCCTGGATATATAGTGTATACAAAACTAAAGGAAAGGAAAAGTTAACATGTTTGCTTTCTCGCGCTGAAAACGATTAGCTTCATTAAATATAATTTTTACCATTTTAGAATGGAAAGTGAAAGGACTATTAAAAGTTCCAAGTGAATCTATATGCAGATAAACTTTCCAGTTACTCCAATTCCAGTGTTGTTTATTGTAACGTTGACAGTAGTAAACATCCTTACGACACAAAAACAACAGTTCAGATTTCAAAATAAAATATTTGCTTCTGACAAAATGTTTAATATTGAGTTTACAGGCGTAAATTATACTGAGGTTACATTTCTAATCACTGTAATCAGGGGTGTGTGCTTAGTCCCCTCCTGTACTCCCTGTTCACCCACGCCAAGTTTGCTGATAACCAAACAGTGGTAGGCCTGATCACCGACAATGATGAGACAGCCTATAGGGAGGAGGTCAGAGACCTGGCAGTGTGGTGCCAGGACAACAAGCTCTCCCTCAATGTGAGCAGGACAAAGGAGCTGGTTGTGGACTATAGAAAAAGGAGGGCCGAACTGGCTCCTATTAAAATCGACAGGGCAGAAGTGGAGCGGGTCGAGAGTTTAAAGTTCCTTGGTGTCCACATCACCAACAAACTATCATGGTCCAAACACACCAAAAACAATTGTAAAGAGGGCACGACAACACCTTTTCCACCTCAGGAGACTGAAAAGATTTTGCATGGGTCCCCAGATCCTCAAAAAGTTCTACAGCTGCACCATCGAGAACATTCTGACCGGTTGCATCACCGCCTGGTATGGCAACTACTCAGCATCTGACCGTAAGGCGCTACAGAGGATAGTGCGTACGACCCCAGTACAACACTGGGGCCAAGCTCCCTGACATCCAGGACCTACACTACCATTGAAAAGTTTGGGGTCACTTAGAGATGTCCTTGTTTTCCATGAAAACATTATTGAAATGAGTTGCAAAATGAATAGGAAATATAGTCAAGATGTTGACAAGGTTATACATATTGATTTTTAATTGAAATAATAATTGTGTCCTTCAAACTTTGCTTTCGTCAAATAATCCTCCATTTGCAGCAATTACAGCCTTGCAAACCTTTGGCAATTCTAGTTGTAAATGTGTTGAGATAATCTGAAGAGATTTCACCCCATGCTTCCTGAAGCACCTCCCACAAATTGGATTGGCTTGATGGGCACTTATGTACCATACGGTCAAGCTGCTCCCAAAACAGCTCAATAGGGTTGAGATCCGGTGACTGTGCTGGCCACTCCATTATAGACAGAATACCAGCTGACTGCTTCTTCCCTAAATAATTATTGCATAGTTTGGAGCTCTGCTTTGGGTCATTTAAAAAAAATGATGTAACCTTCATTTACCTAGGCAAGTCAGTTAATTAAGAACAAGTTCTTATTTACAATGAAAGCCTAGGAACAGTGGGTTAACTGCCTTGTTCAGGGGCAGAACAACATATTTTTACCTTGTCAGCTCAGGGATTTGATCTGGCAACCTTTTGGTTAATGGCCCAATGTTCTAACCACTAGTCTACCCGCCACCCCCAACATAGTCCTACTGTAGGAGGAAATTGGCTCCAATTAATCGCCGTCCAAGATCCCTTTTACCCTGTACTAATCTCCCACTTTACCAGCACCAAAGCACCCCCAGACCATCACATTGCCCCCACCATGCTTGACAGATGGCGTCAAGCACTCCTCCAGCATCTTTATTTTTTTTCTGCATCTCACGAATGTTCCTCTTTGTGATCCGAACACCTCAAACTTAGATTTGTCTGTCCATAACACTTTTTGCCTCTGTCCAGTGTCTGTGTATTTTTATAGGCCAGTCTGAGATATGGCTTTTTCTTTACAACTCTGCCTAGAAGGCCCGGAGTCGCCTCTTCATTGTTGACCTTGAAACTGGTGTTTTGGGGGTACTATTTAATGAAGCTGCTAGTTGAGGACTTGTGAGGCATCTATTTCTCAAACTAGACACTCTAATGTACTTGTGCTCTTGCTCAGTTGTGCACCGGGGCCTCACACTCCTCTTTCTATTCCTGTTCTGTAAAGGGAGTAATATACAGAGTTGTACCAGATCTTCAGTTTCTTGGCAATTTCTTGCGTGGAATAGCCTTCAGATGCTCCAGATACTCAAGTAGTCTAAAGAATGCTCGTTTTATTGCTTCTTTAATCAGGACAACAGTTTTCAGCTGTGCTAACATAATATGCAAAATGTTTTTCTAATGATCAATTAGCCTTTTAAAATGATGAACTTGGATGAACTAATACAATGTGCCATTGGGACACAGGAGGGATTGTCACGCCCTGGCCTTAGTTACCTTTGTTTTCTTTATTATTTTGGTTAGGTCAGGGTGTGACAAGGGGTGGTTTGTTGTGTTTTTGTCCTGTCTAGGGTTTTTGTATGTTTATGGGGTTGTTATCTAGTCTAGGTGTTTTGTATGTCTATGGTTGCCTAGATTGGTTCTCAATTAGAGGCAGCTGTTTATCGTTGTCTCTGATTGGGAACCATATTTCAGCAGCCATATTCCTTGGCCGTGGGTGATTGTCCATGTATTAGTTGCCTGTGTATGCACTTATTCTATATAGCTGTCACAGTTGTTTTTTTTTGTTGTTTTTGTATAGTTCGTTCAGTGTTCTTCCTTCATTAAAGAAGATGTATTGGTAATGCGAGTGACACACACACAAATACACATACACACACACACAGTGACTGCGGATGGCTCAGTCCATTATCAACGCCTCTCATCTCATAATCATAATAACACATAAGCAGAGAGGGATGGCTGGAAGACACACCACAACACAACACCCCTAAGAATAATCAAAGACTTAGCAACCACCACTGACATTCTGGAAGGCTTCGATATAAAAGTCTGGTGACATTATACTTCCAATCTACACTAAGTGTAGAAAACATTAGGAACATCTAATATTGAGTTACACCCCCTTTTGCCCACAATAACAGCCTCAATTCATCAGGGCATGGACTACAAGGTTTTGAAAGCGTTCCACAGGGATGCTGGCCCATGTTGACCCCAATGCTTCCCACAGTTGTGTCAAGTTGGCTGGATGTCCTTTGTGTGGTGGACTATTCTTAATACAGACAGGAAAACGGTTGAATGTGGAAACCCAGCAGCACTCCAGTTCTTGACACACTTAAACCGGTGTGCCTGGCACCTACTACCATACCCCGTTCAAAGGCTTTTCAATCTTTTGTATTGCCCATTCACCCTCTGAATGGCACTCATACAAAATCCATCTCTCAATTGTCTCAAGGATAGAAAATGCTTCTTTAACCTGTCTCCTCCCCTTCATCAACACGGATTGAAGTGGATTTAACACTTGACATCAATAGCGGATCATAGCTTTCACCTGGATTCACCTGGTCAGTCTATATCATTGAACGAGCAGGTGTTCCCAACTGTTTTGTACACTCAGTTAATTTTCCTTAAAAGGCACAATTTCAACAGCCTGGTATTGCCACTGTTTGGTAAGCTGAAGGATGGGTTTTTTGGAAATATAACACAAGATAGATTGTGCCTTTCATTCCAATCCTCAGCATTTTTGTTATTTTCACAGTATGATTTAAATGGCTTTTATTGTTCATATTGTTTTCCGTAAGGACAAGTGACAGAGGATTTTGCTGTAGTTTCCCGTTTACCTCTAAAAACCCAGTTTAGTTATAAAAAATAAAAATTGTCTTGCTCATTTGATAATGGACAAGTCAAAAGTAGGTTTGAAGGAGTATGTCTTTCATTTAGCTATAATGTTCACAGTTTTAAGAGAACACCCTATCAGCCCACTCAACTTAGGTATTTAGCCTCTGACCATTTCCATAAGTGCTGCTGGCATTCTCTCAAGCAGGCCTAGCCTGAACCTCCAAACACACTGAGGCTACTCATTTGCGTGTACCCGTCTCTCCTCTCTCTCTCTGCTCTCTTTTACCTAATGGCCATATTCTAAAACAAATGGCTATTACCATAGAGCCTGCCCCGGTGAGGGTGAACGCAGGCTGATGTCAATGACAACTTGATCTAACTAATTTCAATTGAAATAACAGGTTTTGGTGTGCTTAAATTGTAAATGGAGAGCTTGTGTGTTGGGCTCTGTGCATATGAGGGAGGCCAGGATCTTGGTGGGCAGACAGGCAGGAGTGCACACGAATGCATGCACACCCCACACTCGCATATATGCACGTGAGTATACACACACACACACACACACACACACACACACACACACACACACACACACACACACACACACACACACACACACACACACACACACACACACACACACACACACACACACACACACACACACACACACACACACACACACACACACACACACACACTCTCTCTCTCATGGTAATGAGCAGGTTATGTTAAGGAACATGCTGATAAAATCTGTAATTATAATCAACCTCTCCCTCTTGTTCCTCTGCCTCTCTTTACCCTCCCCCCGCCCCATCCACCACCCTCTCTCTCTCCCCCTCTCTCTCTCAGGTCCCTTTTTATTTTTTACATAAATTGAAAGAGATTTCGAGAGGTATCGAAATAAATCCAGAGAATATACCTATTACTGTAATGTAACTTGCGAACTTGTCACATCTGGACCACTACCTTCTGAGGTTGTCCACAATAATAGCCCGACAGTTGCTCCCCTCCAAGTAGGGTAGTGTAAACAGAATTGTCTCGTTGAGCTCCTACAGTAAAACTCATAATAGCAGAGCAATGTTTTTGAAACAGCTGAAATGTATAGGCATTTTTCTTATATTAGAGACTGTTTTATTGAGTCATTATCAGACATTGCAGTAAAAGCCAGTTACTCTGAAATTGACGCCTTAGCGTCAATTTCTCAGAACACTGTAATTTATTTCAATGCAAAAGCAAGCAGGAATGCACGCAGTAACTCCCCAGTGAATTAACTACTTTTTCAATTTGTACTTTTATATTCGTATGAGCAGGGTAAATGTTCATTTTTGCTATGCTGATGTTACTTGATGAAGCAAATAGAGTTAGCTAACATTACCTAGCTAGCCAGCTATGTGTGTTATTGTCTTGCATCTAAATTAGTGTGTGTACATAGGGTGTTCACCCATAAAATGAGAATGCAATAACGGCCATGGTCAAAAAGTCGCCGCTGCTCAACAGAACTCTGTCACTGCTCCGCAGGCAGAACGGCACTAATTTCAAACTTCAACTGACAAGCTAGCTAGTGGCGGCAGGTTAGAAAATGGAAGAGAAACAGCGGTGCGGTCTAAACTAGCAACGGTCACAACAAACTAACATTATTATTACATCAACATTGTTCAATAAAATCATATTACGGTTATAATAGTGTAGAGAATAATCGAATGAATGTGTCTAATCTAATGTGATTTATAATGACGTGGCTTTAATTTAGTAGCACACTCTTGAATTTACCTGTTTTTCGCTGCATTGAGAGCAATGAGTCTAAATACCCTAGTATATAGACGAGAAAATGAAGAATTGAAATGTCTGCACATGTTTGTGAATTTTTTAATTATTCAAGAGTGTTATACGTTTTTGTTGCATTAGTTAATCAAGAGTGTAATATGGTAGATACATGAAAAGTGGCTCACATAGCTGGTTGAACAATTTGCATGCTTACTGGCTAGTGGCTACTGTGATATTTACATTTGTGCTGCCAAGCAAGAACATCACTCAAACCCTCTTTCGGAAAAGGACAATCCATTGCTAATGTAAATTGAAAAGTTTCTGTACATACAGTGGCGATTTTAGCATGTAAATGTTGGTGGGGCAAACTCATAATTTTTTTTCAGATGCATGCCAGTAAAGCTACTACTCAACACTAGCCAATACATGAATTGCACTATAATGGTGACAAAAAGGTACCCACAAACTCTTTAGGCCTACATAAAGCTGTCCCAAAAGAAGAGCTTTCTTTTCAGCACAATGGAGTGAAAATGTACCACTGCTACACCTGGCCATCAGCGGAACCTTGTCTGGCAGCACAACTGTTTATTCAGCCTCATTTATTGGCTTTTTAAAAAACATAGCTGATATAACTGACATGCTTAAACAAATGTGGTTTACACTGACAATTGAGAGGTACAAACTATGGCATAAGGGAATGATGTGCGGATAACAGGCAATCCGTAATTTTGTTTAAGACATTAATGAGCGAGCTACGACAGACGTAGTCAATGCAATTATTTGTTCAGAACTTTTGAAATATACAGCGACATAATTCAGAACAGAACATCCCTAACTATAACATTTTACGACAAGATAGAACTACCAAAGGGGGCAGAATCCTGTCATACTATCCAGGTCTGTGCCCAAACAGTTTCTACTTTTAAAAATCCACCTTTCCAGAAACAAGTCTTGTCACGGCCGTCGAATGAAGTGGACCAAAGCGCAGCGTTGTGAGCGTACATTTTCTTTTATTATAAAAATGACGTCAACAAAACAACAAACGAGAAAACAAACGTGAAGCTTCTAGGGCTAAATGCCTCAAACAAAGTTAACTTCCCACAAAGAAAGGAGGGAAAAGGGCTACCTAAGTATGGTTCCCAATCAGAGACAACGATAGACAGCTGTCCCTGATTGAGAACCATACCCGGCCAAATGTAAATGGCCAGCTCCTCAGTCTCAGTTGCTAATATATGCATATTATTAGTAGTATTGGATAGAAAACACTAAAGTTTCCAAAACTGTCAAAATATTGTCTGTGAGTATAACAGAACTGATATTGCAGGCGAAACCCTGAGGAAAATCAAAGCAGGAAGTGGCTTCTATATTGAAAACTACATGTTCCATAGCCTCCCTTTGCTCCATTTAAAGGGATATGAACCAGATTCCTTTTCCTATCGCTTCCTCAAGGTGTCAACTGTCTTTCTCGATATAGTTTCAGGCTTTCATTTTGAAAAATTAGCCAGAATGATAACATCGCGTCAAGTGGTCACATGAGTTTTGCTTGCGCAACAGAATTTGGACAGCCATTGTTTTTTACCTCTCCTACTGTGAAAGACATTTGCGGTTGATATATTATTGATTATATATTTTAAAAACAACCTGAGGATTGATTATAAAAAACGTTTGACATGTTTCTGTGGACATAATGGATACTATTTGGAATTTTCGTCTGCGTTGTCGTGACCACTCTTTCCTGTGGATTTCTGAACATAACGCGACAAACAAACGGAGGTATTTTGGATATAAAAATAATCTTTATCTTTATTTTGTGTAACTGTGAGTCTCGCGAGTGAAAACATCTGAAGATGATCAAAGGGAAATTATTAATTTGATTGCTTTTCTGATTTTCGTGACCGAGCTACCTGATGCTAAGTGTACTTCATGTTTATCGTGTGATCGATAAACTTACACAAACGCTTGGATTGCTTTCGCTGTAAAGCATAATTAAAAAATCTGACATGACAGGTGGATTAACAAAAGGCTAAACTGTGTTTTCCTATATTGCACTTGTGATTTCATGAATATAAATATTTATAGCAATATTTATTGTATGTAGCACTGTGCTATTCAGCAGTTGTTGATGACACTTATCCCGATAGAGGGATTGCAGCCATAACAGGTTTTAACATCCCGCCAGTCATAACCATAAATCCATAACCATTGGCACCCTCATAGATATCATACTGACCAAATTGCCCTCTAAATACACCTCTGCTGTCTTCAACCAGGATCTCAGTGATCACTGCCTCATTGCCTGCATGAGTAATGTGTCCGCGGTCAAATGACCACCCCTCATCACTGTCAAATGCTCCCTAAAACACTTCAGCGAGCAGTTCTTTCTAATCAACCTGGCCCGGGTATCCTGGAAGGATATTGACCTCATCCCATCAGTAGAGGATGCCTGGTTGCTTTTAAAAAGTGCTTTCCTCACCATAAGCATGCCCCTTTCAAAAAAATGAAGAACTAAGAACCGATATAGCCCATGGTTCACCCCAGACTTGACTGCCCTTGACCAGCACAAAAACATCCTGTGGTGTTCTGCATTAGCATGTAAGGGAATACCCCCCCCCCCGAAATGGACAAAACTGAATGGGAACTTATTGGAACCGTACGAAACATATACACAATGTACAATACCACTCAAATGGACATTGTTTCATTGAAAACTTATTGCAAATGCCATATGGCAAATGCCAAGTGTCACACAGCAAAAATCCAATAGATAGCAAGTGCTCTCCAAGGTACATTTTCATATTGCAAATCCACATCAAGTCAAGACCCAGGGGTCAAATCTTAAAAATAGGAATATTTTTTCAAAATCTTATCACCCCCTTAACCTCTTAAGACTCTAGGGGCAGTATTTCATTTTTGGATAAAAAGACGTGCCCGTTTTAAGCGCAATATTTTGTCACGAAAAGATGCTCGAATATGCTTGGAATTGATAGTTTTGGAAAGAAGACAGTCTTACGTTTCCAGAAATGCAAAGATTTTCACTGTGAGTCCCTTAGAACAAATGCTTCGGGCAAAACCAAGATGTATGACCGACCAGGAAATGCACAGGATTTCTGAGGCTACGTTTTCCATGATCGCCTTATATGGCTGTGAATGCGACAGGAATGAACGGACACTTTATCTTGTTTCCCCAAGGTCTCTGCAGCATTGTGACGTATTTGTAGGCATATCATTGGAAGATTGACCATAAGGGACTACATTTACCAGGTGTCCCGCTTGGTGTCTGCGTGGCAATCGGTGCGCAAAAGTCAGGTCCCGGTATTTTTCCATTCAAATCTCAGAACAAACCAGGCTACAAGGACGGTGCTTTCAATGGAGAGAAATATGACAAACCACCTCCAGGATTGATTCAAACAACGTTTTCCATGTTTCAGTCGATATTATGGAGTTAATTCGGAAAAAAGTTCGACATGTAGGTGACTGAATTTTCGGTTAGTTTCGGTAGCCATATGCATAGTAACAAAAGGGAACGATGTGTCCTACACAAGAATCTTTTAGGAAAAACTGGACATCTGCTATGTAACTGAGAGTCTCCTCATTGAAACATCTGAAGTTCTTCAAAGGTAAATTATTTTATTTGATTCCTTGGCTGGTTTTTGTGAATATGTTGCGTGCTAAATGCTAACGCTAATGCTAAGCTAGCTATCACCACTCTTACACAAATTAGTGATTTTCTCTGGTTCTAAAGCATATTTTGAAAATCTGAGACGACAGGATTGTTAAGAAAAGGCTAAGCTTGAGAACAGGCATATTTATTTCATTTCATTTGCGATTTTTAGAAATCGCTAACGTTACGTTATGCTAATGAGCTTGAGGCTGTAGTTACGCTACCGCATACGGGTTTGGTCGGACTATGAGGTTAAAAAAGTGCTTTCTGGACCGTTTTTCAAAAATCTTTCATTTTTTTGTTGTCAATTATACATGTATAAGAACTGTATGAACATACTTTTGTCATATTTTATTGTCACATTTTTTAAATTTATTTTTTATTTTTTATTTGTCCATTTGCAATATGATTTCATAGGAAGTCAAAAGTCTGTGAACCATTGCCAAATGCCATAAGAAATGTCCAAATGCAATATGAAAATATTGGAAGTACCAAATCAGGATGTTATTTAATTTTTAAATTTTACCTTTATTTTACTAGGCAAGTCAGTTAAGAACAAATTCTTATTTTCAATGACAGCCTAGAAACAGTGGGTTAACTGCCTGTTCAGGGGCAGAACGACAGATTTGTACCTTGTCAGCTCGGGGATTTGAACTTGCAACCTTTCGGTTACTAGTCCAACGCTCTAAACACTAGGCTACCCTGCCGTTATGTCCATTTGCCATGTACGATCATAGATCATACTTCTTCATTACACAAAGGAATAACCTCAACCAATTTCTAAAGACTGTTGACATCCAGTGGAAGCGATAGGAACTGCAGGAAGGGGCCTTAGAAATCTGGATTCCCAATGAAACCCCACTGAAAGAGAGTGACCTCAAAAAAAATAATCTGAATGGTTTGTCCTCGGGGTTTCGCCTGCTAAATAAGTTCTGTTATACTCACAGACATGATTCAAACAGTTTTAGAAACATCAGAGAGTTTTCTATCCAAAACTACTAATAATATGCATATCTTATCCTCTGGGGATGAGTAGCAGGCAGTTGAATTTGGGCATGCATTTCATCCGGACGTGAAAATACTGCCCCCTGTCACCAAGAAGTTAAAATGGTGAATAATACTTGTATGTTTGAGGAATTTTAATTATGGGATTTCTGTTGTTTTGAATTTGGTGCCCTGCAATTTCACTGGCTGTTGTCGAGGTGGGACCTTACCGTCCCACTGATACCAGAGAGGTTAAACCATAATATAAACATAAAACACGTTCTACCTGCGGGTCCAGTTCTGACATTATGTGTAGGCCTAGCTAAGGCGAAAGTGAATCCCAAGTTTCGGCTCAAGTTCCCAAGCAGCGACCTTAATTGGTGCTGAAAATCCACAATTTTCCGGGCGTTGCTACGGGGTCCTTGAATGAGCTATCGGACAGAAACGTTAGGGTCCGCCTCTATGGGCCGAGGCAGTTTCAATGCACCTAGTCTTGTGACTCTGGGACTGATGGTCAAAATTGTGATCGTGTTGGTCAAAATTAATTGAAGTTATTGCAAATGTACGAGGCTGTTTCTCGGTCTGAGATCCTTCTAGAGCCACATAACTCACCGTGAACTATCAACTTGAGCTCTAGACCAGGTTTCCAATGTTTCAGAGCTCTAGGTCTGACGGTTCTTTAACAGTTCGAACAACGGTAACTATTGCAGGCTCTGTGTGGCTGTAAGCCCCACACTGTGTCACTCCATCCTTGCTGTGTGTGTGTGTGTGTGAGTTTTTCTTGGAAATCTGATAGGAGAAATGACTGACTTACAGTTCATAAGGGTTGCCTAATCACACATATGAAGTTTTGGAAAGATCTGAATCTTTTAACCCTTCGAAACAGCCCCTATTTAAGATACTTCCAGTTGGCACAGGAAGCTGAAAGTAAACACATATTCTCATTGGGTATGCTCTTACAGAATCCTGAGTTTAAAGTCTTTACGTTAAGAATTGACTGATTTACACAGGGTTGAATGCAGTGATTTTCACAAACTGCAGGTTTGGTACATCAAAACACCTTTAGGGTGAATTTAACCTCTTCCGGTTGCTCCAGATAGCTTGGAATCAACGCAGGTAGACCTCATAGTGGCCTGATGAATTGTCATCGAAGACAGTTTCATAAGGCATTCATAACCTACATAGGCTTCAAGTTGAATTTAGGGGAGCAGACAATGTATTCCTATGGGGAGAGATGTTATTGTAAATTGTGAGATGAAAAAACCCTGTTTCCACTGTTAAGGGTTAATGCCACACGGTCAAGGTTAGGCTTGCACAGATCGGGAGGACCTCGAATGTTACTGAGGTCGAAATGTGCTTCTAACCCTAACGTTTCTCTCGCTGTCAAACAAAAGCACTTGAAATTTAGGTCCAGGTTTCATTATGGGCCTACTTTTTTTCATGGTCGCTGTGCTCAGACAGAGCGAGCTACGGTCAAGCGGGGAATCTCGTTGAACTCAACACAGCCTAGAGATTATGGTAATGCCATTGCAGACTCTGTGAGTCTTTCAGATCCGCACTGTGTCACTCCATCCTTGCTGTGCGTGTGTGTGTGTGTGTGTGTGTGTGTGTGTGTGTGTGTGTGTGTGTGTGTGTGTGTGTGTGTGTGTGTGTGTGTGTGTGTGAGTGAGTGAGAGAGTTTTTTCTTTGACATCTGTTGGGAGAAATGACTGATTTACAGTTCATGAGTGTTGCCTAATCACACATATTAAGTTTTGGAAACATCTGATCTTTTTAACCCTTTGAAGCAGCCCCTATGACCCCAATTTAAGGCACTTCCGGTTGGCACAGGAAGCTAAACGTAAACACATATCCTGATTGGGGTATGGTCTTACAGAATCCTGAGTTTAATGTCTTTACGTTAAGAATTGACTGATCTACAGAAGGTTGAATGATTGAGTGTTATTTCAGAAAATCACAGAAATCACAGAGTTCCTTAACGGATTCGTCTGAACATGCCGCAACTGGATCTGTAACTTTTTTGGAGAAAAAAAAACACATTTCTTTGAACATCACCAATTGTACATTGTACAATTTCTCTAAATTACGATAGATAAATGGCTGGTTCTTTTGTTCCTTACACCGTAGGTTCATGTACTTTCACGTGAAGCGGTCAAATTAGCTCTCTATTTTCATTTTTGACCTTTAAACGGCAGACTCAACAGCCTTGGTTTCTCTAATGACTGCGTCGCTTGGTTCACCAACTACTTCTCAGATAGAGTTCAGTATGTCAAATCGGAGGACCAGTTGTCCGGACCTCTGGCAGTCTCTATATGGGTGCCACGGGGATCAATTCTAGGGCCGACTGTTTTCTGTGTATATCAATTATGTCGCTCTTGCTGCAGCTGATTCTCTGATCCACCACTATGCAGACGACACCATTCTGTATACATCTGGCCCTTCTTTGGACACTGTGCTAACAAACCTCCAAATAAGATTCAACACCATACAACACTCCTTCGTGGCCTCAAACTGCTTTTAAATGCTAGTAAAACTAAGTGCATGCTCTTCAATCGATTACTGCCCGCACCCTCCTGCCCTACTAGCATCACTACTCAGGATGGTTCTGACTTCGAATATGTGGACAACTACAAATTACTAGGTGTTTGGTTAGAATGTAAACTCTCCTTCCGGACTCATATTAAGCATTTCCAATCCAAAATTATTTGTAATATTGGCTTCCTATTTCGCAACAAAGCCTCCTTCACTCATGCTGCCAAACATACCCTCGTAAAACTGACTATCCTACCGATCCTTGACTTCGGCGATGTAATTTACAAAATAGCCCCCAACACTCTACTCAGCGAATTGGATGTAGTATATCATAGTGCCATCCATTTTGTCACCAAAGCCCCATATACTACCTACCACTGCGACCTGTATGCTCTTGTTGGCTGGCCCTCGCTACATATTCGTCGCCAAACCCACTGGCTCCAGGTTATCTATAAGTCTTTGCTAGGTAAAGCCCCACCTTATCTCAGCTCACTGGTCACCATAGCAACACCCACCCATAGCACACGCTCCAGCAGGTATATTTCACTGGTCATCCCCAAAGTCAACACTTCCTTTGGCCGCCTTTCCTTCCAGTTCTCTGCTGCCAATGACTGGAACGAATTGCAAAAATCACTGAAGCTGGAGTCTTATATCTCCATCTCTAATTTTAAGCATCAGCTGTAATAGCAGCTTACCGATCACTGTACCTGTACACAGCCAATCTCATCCCCATATTAATTACTTACACTCTTGCTCTTTTGCACCCCAGTATCTCTACTTGCACATCATCTGCACATCTATTCACTCCAGTGTTAATGCTAAATTGTAATTATTTTGCCTCTATGACCAATTTATTGCCTTCCTCCGTACTCTTCAGCATTTCTACACACTTTACTTAGATTTGTATATATTTTTATTTTGTGTTATAGACTGTACGTTTGTTTATGTGTAACTCTGTGTTGTGGTTTTTGTCGCACCGCTTTGCTTTATCTTGGCCAGGTCGCAGATGTAAATGAGAACATGTTTTCAACTGGCCTACCTGGTTAAATTAACGTGAAATACAAAAATAAATTAAAACAACGACGGCAGAGGAGAGGTACTCGAGGCCGTCTTCTGGTCCGATTTATGAATCGTGCACACCACCCACCGTTCCTGAGTATTTTAGTCGCTATGTCCAATCTCAGGATAATAAAGTTGATGAGCCCAAGGCGAGAGTTGTTTTCAGAGAGACACAAGGGATTGTAACATACTCTGCTTCATGGAAACATGACGCTCCCGAGATATACTGTGTGACTCTGTAAAGCCAGTTGGGTTCTCAATACATCGTGCAGCAGGAACAAACATCACTCCAGGAAGCAGATGGGTGGAGGTAAACTCAGCAAAAAAAGAAATGTCCTTTCACTGTCAACTGCATTTCTTTTCAGCAAATGTATCATATGTAAACATGTATGAACATAACAAGATTCAACAACTGAGACATAAACTGAACAAGTTCCACAGACATGTGACTAAAATAAATTGAATAATGTGCCCCTGAACAAATGGGGGGTCAAAATCAAAAGTAACAGTCAGTATCTGGTGTGGCCACCAGCTGCATTAAGTACTGCGGTGCATCTCCTCCTCCTCATGAACTGCTCCTCCTCAAGAACTACACCAGATTTAGCAGTTCTTGCTGTGAGATGTTACCCCACTCTTCCACCAAGGCACCACCCAAACATTTCTGGGGGGAATGGGCCTAGCCCTCACCCTCCGATCTAACAGGTCCCAAATGTGCTCAATGGGATTGAGATCCGGGCTCTTCGCTGGCCATGGCAGAACACTGACATTCCTGTTTTGCAGGAAATCACGCACAGAATGAGTAGTATGGCTGGTGGCATTGTCATTCTGGAGGGTCATGTCAGGATGAGCCTGTAGGAAGAGTACCACATGAGGGAGGAAGATGTCTACCCTGTAACGCACAGCGTTGAGATTGCCTGCAATGACAACGAGCTCAGTCCGATGATGCTGTGACACACCAACCCAGACCACGACGGACCCTCCACCTCCAAATCAATCCCACTCCAGAGTACAGGCCTCTGTGTAATGCTCATTCCTTCAACAATAAACGCAAATCCAACTTTTTGCCTGTCCTGTCTGGTCCAGCGGCGGTGGGTTTGTGCCCATAGGCGACGTTGTTTCCGGTGAAGTCTGGTATGGACCTGCCTTACAACAGGTCTACAACCCCTCAGTCCAGACTCTCTCAGCCTATTGCGGACAGTCTGAACACTGATGGAGGGATTGTGCTTTCCTGGTGTAACTCAGGCAGTTGTTGTTGCCATCCTTTACCTGTCCCCCAGGTGTGATGTTCGGATGTACCGATCCTGTGCAGGTGTTGTTACACATGGTCTGCCACCTCGAGGACGATCAGCTTTCCGTCCTGTCTCTCTGTAGTGCTTTTTTTGGTGTTTCACAGTACAGACATTGCAATGAATTGTCCTGGCCACATCTGCGGTCCTCATGCCTCCTTGCAGCATGCCTAAGGCACATTCACGCAGATGAGCAGGGACCCTGGGCATCTTTCTATTTGTGTTTTTTTTAGAGTCAGTAGAAAGGCCTCTCTGGTGTCCTAAGTTTTCACAACTGTGACCTTAATTGCTTACCATCTGTAAGCTGCTATTGTCTTAATGACCGTTCCGCAGGTGAATGTTCATTAATTGTTTATGGTTCATTGAACAAGCATATGGGAAACAGTGTTTAAACCCTTTACAATGAAGATCTGTGACGTTATTTAGATTTTTACGAATTAACTTTGAAAGACAAGGTCCTGAAAAAGAGAAATTAATTTTTTTGCTGAGTTAACCTTTTTGGAATAGGGGGTAGCATTTTCACTTTTGGATGAATAGCGTGCCCAGAGTGAACTGCCTCCTACTCTGTCCCAGATGTTAATATATGCATATTATAATTCGTATTGGATAGAAAAAACTCTGAAGTTTCTAAAACTGTTTGAATGATGTCTGTGAGTATAGCAGAACTCATAGCAGGCGAAAAATCCAACCAGGAAGTGGGACATCTGTGGTTTGTAGTTTTTCAAAGCTTGGCCTACCGAATACACATTGAGATATGGATAAAGTTGCACTTCCTACGGCTTCCACTAGATGTCAACCGTCTTTAGAAACTTGAATGAGGATTCTACTATAAAGGAGGGGCTCATGAGACCTCTTTGAGTCAGTGGTCTGGCAGAGTGCCTTGGTTTGATGACGCGCGCTCCCGACAGAGTTACCTCTCGTTCCAGTGCTTTTCTGAAGACAAAGGAATTCTCCGGTTGGAACATTATTGATGTTTTATGTTAAAAACATCCTAAAGATTGATTCCATACATCGTTTGACATGTTTCTAAAGGACTGTAATGGAACTTTTCGAGTTTTTGTCTTGACGAAGTGCCTGCGCCTCATGAAGATTGATTACTGGGCTGAACACCCTAACAACAAGTGGCTATTTGGACATAAATTATGGACTTTACGGAACCTTATGGAACAAATCAGTAATTTATTGTCAAGCTGGGATTCCTGGGAGTGCCTTCTGATGAAGATCATCAAAGGTAAGTGAATATTTATGATGTTGTTTCTAACTTTGTTGACTCCAAAATGGCGGATATTCCTCTGGCAGTTTTGGGTTCTTTGCGCCGTTCTCAGATTATACTTTTTCCGTATATTTAAAAAAGAATCTGACACAGATCGGTTGCATTAAGGAGAAGTCTGTCTTTAATTCTGTGAATAACAGTTGTATCTTTTATCAATGTTTATTATGAGTATTTCTGCAAAATCACCAGATGTTTTGGAATCAAAACATTACTGCATGTAAGGCGCCAATGTAAACTGAGATTTTATGCAATAAATATGCACATTATCGAACAAAACATACATGTATTGTGTAACATGACGTCCTATGAGTGTCATCTGATGAAGATCATCAAAGGTTAGCGATTAATTTGATCTCTTTGGCTGGAAAAATGGCTGTGTGTTTTTTCGACTTGGCTATGACCTAACATAATCATATGTTGTGCTTTAGCTATAAAGCATTTTTTAAATTGGGCACGATGGGTAGATTAACAAGATGTTTATCTTTCATTTGCTGTATTGGACTTGTTAATGTGTGAAAGTAACATATTTCCCAAAAATATTTTTGAAATTTGCGCACTGCCTTTTCAGCGGAATGTTGTTGAGGGGTTAACCTCTCTAGGGTATGTGGGACGCTAGTGTCCCATCTGGCCAACATCCAGTGAGATTGCAGAGCGCCAAATTCAAATACAGAAATGCTCATTATAAAAATTCAGAAAACAAAACATATTTTACATAGGTTTAAAGAAATCCACAGGCTCAAACGCAGTCAAAACAGGCAGACAAAAAAAATCCAAATTATATCCGTAAAGTTCATAGAAACATGTCAAACTAGGTTTATATTCAATCCTCAGGTTGTTTTTAGCCTAAATGATCTATAATATTTCAACCGGACAATAACGTTGTCAATATAAAAGGTAAACAATTAATGCACTCTCTCTGGATTGCGCATGAAAAAGCTCTGTGACACGTCAGGGTCCATTCACTCAGACTGGTCTTACTCCCTCATTTATAAGAATACAAGGCTCAACAACTTCAAAATTAGATTTTTGAGAAACATGGATGAACGTCTAGTTCTGTCTTGAGACTGTGAGAGCTAGTTGTACATTGGACACCTGGATCTGACTCTACAGGTGCACAGGGAATACTGAACCCTGTGTGTGCGTGCGTGCGTGTGTGGGTGTGGTGTGTGTTTGCATTCATGTACAGTATATGTGTGTGTTGGTGTTACGGTTTAATGTGGAGAGAGTGAGTGCAGCTGACACGATCAGCACCCAATAGTAATATGAACCTCCTGCTTTACGCAATGCCTATTTCCTGTATTAATTATGAGTGTGTGACCTGTAATCATGTTTTATGTTATTTATTTGACAGCACTGTGCACCTCTATGGGCCTTTAACTAAACCTTTAAGGTTGAACACATCTATGTTGTCTACTTTATCTGTATGGCACCCAATCAGCAGTAGTGTCTAGTGCTGCGTATCCAAGGCAAGATGTTGGATAAGACCATATGCACTCCTAGAACTGAGAAAGAGAGAGAGAGAGAGGCTCAACAAGGATAATTAAAGCCATGCATTCCGGTGGTCTGTTTCACCTGACAAATTATGAAAGGCTTTATTAGTGGAGCGCTGAGCTGCTTTCTTCTCCTGTTCTCTGCTGAGCCAGACATATGCTGTTAAAATAACAGTTTGAAAACCAAACGAGTGGGGAGGTATTGTTATTCTAATGTCTTTCAGCAACGAATGACAAACAGAGAGAGACAGAGAGTGAAAGAGAGAGAGAGATGCAGTGGGATTTAAGTAAAAGAAAGAGACGCTGCTTGAATTCCAATGACAGAGGGAGAGATAATGAGCGGATTTAAAGTGACACGAAAGAGAGATAGATTGAACAAAGGTACTCGGCCGATCTGAGCGGCTACGTTAGAGGTCAACTTACCCCACGCACATATGCATGTATGCACGCAAGCAAACATACACACAAGCAAACATACACACAAGCAAACATACATACACACACACACACACACACACACACACACACACACACACACACACACACACACACACACACACACACACACAACTTTCATGACCACCTATGTGGGCTGATCTTTGGACAAGCACAGCTACGGCCTTTTGAGGGAATTACATGAAGAGGTGAAGGGCAGAGAGTGAAGCAACTCATGTAAATGAATCAACAGTGTATTATTATTACATCCATATAAGTTTCTAATTTAATGCGATATGCAGAGTGATAACAATAATAAGGAGCATCCTGTGTGCTGGCAGCCCTATAGGTTTGAGTGACAGATTGATATAGCACAGCGATACACTTATTCACTGTGATGGAGAGATTGTCATGCGACGTAACACCAAAGAAAGAGACGCTTCCCTACATTCCCTACATTCCCTGTTTTGCAGACACGGTGCTCTGATGCAAGTTGGGTGACAAACAACCATACAGAGAAGTGTAAAGGAGGGAGGAGGAAGGAGGACAGGATGATCAGCTCACCCAGCCCAAGTCTACCCTGCCCATACTTGTACCTCCTCCTCTCTGGTTCCTGCTACCACCCCTTTGACCTGCACAAAACTGCACCACAATTGTGTTTATTAGGGCACACTGTAGGAAAACATAAAATAAAAACTTACATTTGTGAATATAACTACTGTTCCCTGAAGGTGGGAATGAGGTATAACATACTATGGGGAGTCAATGACCAATCACATTCACCTGAAGAAAACTGAAATCGCGCCCAATGGTCCAATGGATGCTGAGCCTGCCCTCGGAAGCCCCGCCTTCCTGGCTAAAATACCGGGGCTCGCATCCATTTCCTTAATTCAGTACCGCTCTTCAGTAAGCCCAAATCCCATGATGGCATGGGGCCAATAACAATTATGTTATACCTTGTTCCCTCCTTCAGGGAACAGTAGTTATAATCATAACTGCAAGTTCTCTTTCAGTGGCTCACTCGGTATGACATACTATGGAGAGATACAATCACGCCCCATGCACACACAGGTTCCACCGGCTCCTAAAGGGGTTACAGAAGCCACCTTTTTCCTAATACTTACCAGAGAAGCCGGTACTGTCAAAGCCCCATTTAGAGAACCAAAACCTGCTGAAACTTTGCTATGCGCACTGACACGCTGCCACTGCAGCTCAAGTCTAACCCCACGGTTCCAAGAACAATATTTACCTTGCAAGCCTGAAATGTCAGTACTCGTACAAGGAACCGCAAGTCCAAAACAACAGAACACCTGTCATGACTTGGTAAAGCAAACACACGCACGGCATAGCATCGACCAGAGTCAATGAACCATGGCAGCTCGAGGCTCAAACACACAGAAACCTGGAAACTGTGTACTCGTGAAACCTGGAAACTGTGTACTCGTGCGCTGCCATGGCAGCCCAAGGGAATTGTGGTAACCCGGATAAATGAGCAACCTGCACACTGCCTTACACCCACTTCTGGACCCAGCCAAAAGAACACTATGAGCTAAGTAATAAAGCAATACAATCTCATAAAGGTATGTTCGGAACCCCAACTCGCTGCAGCACAGATATCACCAATTGTCATGCCCCTGAACTATACACAAGCAGCCGCCACACCCAGAGTGGAGTGATCACGCACATCAATAGCCAACCCTTGTCCCTTGCTGTCATACTCCACAATCCAACGATCCAGGTCGGTGCCATAAGCTTAGACACTGGTCTGAGCTGACGCATTCCTTTCAGGAACTGCACCACCAGAGGATGAGACCCTGGTGAGACCCTAGAGCTGACAATCCCTACATTACATGCCAAGATGGCTGCCATATAAACCTTCAATGTGGAAAAAGAAAGACATTGCTCAAAAACCTGCTGCAAGAACATCAAAATGTCCACCAAAGAGCTCTGAAAAAAATATCTCCTTTAACTTCACACCAACACTCAAATGCCACCACTTATACAGTACCAGTCAAAAGGTTGGACACACCTACTCATTCCAGGTTTCTTTTAATTTTTTAAACTATTTTCTACACTGTATAACAATAGTGAACACATCAAAACTATGAAACAACACAAATGCGACTAATTTCAGGAAACTAGGCATATGTCTCGCATCACTATTTCATAGTGGAGCCATTTGAACGTAAACTTATTTTTTATTTTTTTTGCCAGAAATTCGTTCTGGAACATGTGAACTTTCATGTCCCTTAAATAACAAACGTGTATGCCATCTGTAAATACCAATACAATTGGTAAATTATGAGCCTAGTTAGTTTAGCCACAGAAAAAGTCAGAAAACTTCCCGCAAGCCCTGATTGGCTGAGCTAATGAGTGGGCTGGACATGCCGACGAGAGATGAGTTCGGATTGGTCTGCCATGTAGCACACTTCTGTCTATTTGAGCTGGTCCGTATGTGTAGGTAATCCTGTCTAGCGCTGCTTTAAAAATATATATATTGCGTAGTAGAACTGCATAAGTGTTGTTCTTCACTTTCTGGAGGACTGAGTTTTGAAATCAGTGCAATTAGAGTACGATAACTAAGGAGATGGAGAAAACACCTGTCTACGGATTAAATCTTCAAACTAAGTAAGGGCAACAATGGCATCCATGACAGGGAGAAGTGTCCATTCCCATGTATATGGGTAATATATGGGTAAGAGTCTTCAGAAATGTACACTTTTCTCATTTTGACAAAGTCTTGCTCGCGAGCTAACGTTAGGTGTATGATCTGTGTAGTGACATTATTCGTACCTCAGAGCCATTTGCTTTGCTAGTTAGAGCCTAATGTTAAATAGCTAACATTGAACCTGGTTGGTTAGGTTGGTTAGCAACCTGCAGATTCATGCAGGGTAGTATCATCATGAGTTGGGATTATAGTTCATTGTTAACCTAGCTAGCTAGCTACATGACTTAACAAAAGACTCCACTGTGCAAGTAACCATTTCAATAGAATGTCACTGCGACAACTGTTGATAGACGTAGGCTGGTATCTACTCCGATTTCAGAGCATTCTCGTCTGAGTGTGGGCAGAGCACAGAATAACTGACAAAGTATCAAACGATTAACACTCGTTGAATATGGCTAGTGTCAGTAAACGCTGGCAAAAAAATAGTAAAATGTTGCCAGCAGCACAGTTGTAGTCACCAACGATCTGGATAACATAAAAACAGCTCTGCTAGGACGAGTAAAATGGTCAGAGTGAGCCGTTCTGTCATTTGTGTCTGGAATGGCTAGCAAGCTAGCCAACGTTAGCCAGTTAGCTTGGGTGCTTGACTGCTGTTGTTAGGGGGGGTTAAAGCTTAAGAGGGTGTGAATGATTTTGAATGGGTGTAGACAAAGATGAGCTCATCAAAAGGTATCAAAACATTCACATTTTCTCAAAAGTGAGGATACAAGTTTATTTAATTTCAAAGCTGAATTACTTTTCCATTGTTCCTCAACTGTAGTGTATGCTATACCATTTTCAAGCTCTTAGTCTCTACTTTTATCCAATGTAAAAAACACAATTTCAAATTTTGCAACATAAGACTGAATCGAGCCGGTCGGTCACATATGGAATCATCTAGTGTTAAACAAATAAAAATATATTTTATATTTGACATTCTTCAAAGTAGCCACCCTTTGTCTTGATGATAGCTTTGAACACTCTTGGAATTCTCTCAACCAGCTTCATGAGGTAGTCACCACGAATGCATTTCAATTAACAAGTGTGCCTTGTTAAAAGTACATTTCTGGAATGTCTTTCCTTCTGAATGCATTTGAGCCAATAATTTCTGTGATTGTTGTGATTGTGATTGTGTTGTGACAAGGTAGGAGTGGCATTAAGAAGATAGCCCTATTTGGTAAAAGACCAAGTCCATATTATGGCAAGAACAGCTCAAATAAGCAATGAGAAATGACAGTCATCATTACTTAAGACATGAAGGTCAGTCAATCAGGAAAAATAAAAGAACTTTGAATGTTTCTTCAAGTACAGTCGCAAAACCATCAAGCGCTACGATGAAACTCGCTCTCATGAGGACCTCCACAGGAAAGGGAGACCCAGAAATTGCAGCCCATATAAATGTTTCACAGAGTTCAAATAGAAGACACATCTCAACATCAACTGTTCAATGGAGACTGTGGGAATCAGGCCTTCATGGTTGAACTGCTGCAAAGAAACCACTACAAAAGGACACCAATAATAAGAAGAGACTTGCTTGGGCAAGAAACACGAGCAATGGACATTACACCGGTGGAAATCTGTCCTTTGGTCAAATGAGTCCAAATTTCTGTTTCCAACCGCTGTGTCTTTGTGAGATGCAGAGAAGGTGAACAGAGGATCTCCACATGTGTGATTCCCACCGTGAAGCATGTAGGAGGAGGTGTGATGGTGTCTGGGTGCTTTTCTGGTGACACTGTCTGTGATTTATTTTGAATTCAAGGCACACTTAACCAACATGGCTACCACATCATTCTGCAGCGTTAAGCCATCCAATCTGGTTTGCTCTTAGTGGAACTGTCATTTATTTTTCAACAGGACAATGACCAAAAAACACACCTCCAGGCTGTGTAAGGGCTATTTGACCAAGAAGGAGTGCTGCCATTTTCCCACAGAGGATGACCTCGTCTCCACAACCACCCAACCTCAACCCAATTGAGATTTTGTGGGATGAGTTAGACCGCGGATTGAAGGAAAGGCAGTGCTCAGCTTTTGTGGGAACTTTTTGAAATGCATTTCTTATGAATCTGGTTGAGAGAATGCCAAGAGTGTGCAAAGCTGTCATAAAGGCAAAGGGTGACTACATTGAAGAATATATTTTGATTTGTATAACACTTTTTTTGTTACTACATGATTCCATATGTGTTATTTCATAGTTTTGTTGTCTTCACTATTATTCTACAATGTAGAAAATAGTAAAAATAAAGAAATATCATTTAATGAGTAGGTGTGTCCAAACTTTTGACTGGTACTCAAATTCAAGCTTTTAGGGGCCAAACCCGCGGTTGAGGGTGCCAAACTCTTGCGCCTGGGACAATAGATCCCGATGACACGGAACCCTCCATGGGTCCCCGTCCAACAGGCGGATGATCTCAGCCATCAGAATCAACAAGAGATGCTCCTGATGGACCCTCATCAAGGTTGCCTGAATCAGGTTCACTGTTGGAAACACATAGAGCTGATACGCAAAAGCATCAGCTCCCAACACAGTACCCAGATCCCATATTGAGAAGAACAGACGACAATGCTCCTTTTATTGAGATGCACAGAGAGCTACGTCGAACCGGTCCCATATCTGGGCAACTACTGAGGGATGTAGTCTCCATTCCATAGAGATAGGAGACCCCCCCTCCCCCTCAAAAGTAGATCTGCATTGACATTGAGAGATCCGGGGAGAAACGTCGCCAATCCATATGAGCAGATAAAAGGAAAGGTTTAGGAGAGAGAGACACTGCATCCCCACCTGCATGTTGATGTACTCCACCACCGTCCTATTGTCGGACCTTACCAACACATGCTGGCCCTCCAACATCAGAAGGAAAAGCCTCAGCATCTGCAAAACAGTCAGTAGCTCTAGCAAATTGATATGCAGCAACCTTTGCGCTGTTGACCAAGTCCCTCTTTCCGAGTAGCCCACACACAATGCTCCCCATCCCAGTAAGGATGTTTCTGTCATGGTCACCCTGCGGGACACTGCCCGGTCCATAATAACCCCCTGCAACAGCAGTCATGGTTCTCTCCAAGAAGTCAACGCCCTTAGGCACGACGGGGACACTTTGAGCAACCAATGGCAGTGGCGAGATGCATCCCGACACATAGCAATCCTCCAGCGCTGAAATAGATGCATCAACAGAAGTCCCAGAGGCACCACAGCTATCATAGCGGAACCATTCCAGACAGAGCCAGAATGTTACCCAAAAACGCCTGAGCCAAACAAGTTTTCCTCTGATTCCCTATGAACCCCAGAGACTGAATATGGGAAACCAGTTGGGCAGTGTGGAGTACAATCTGTTCCCTCAAATCTGTTATGACCAGCCAATCATCCAGATAGGTCAATACTCTGATCCCCTGGCACCGCACCGGTGCCAAAGCCACCTCCACCACCATAGAAAAAGTGAGGGCGATAGAGATCAGAAACTGCTAGGCCACACCAACGAAATGAAACCTCAAACTTTCTGTGGGGAGGATGTATAGCCACATGAAAACACTCATCCATCAGATCTATGGATGTTAACCAATCGTTGGGACACACCGGCTGCAATAGCTGGCGAGGTGTGAGCATTTGAACTTGCAAACCTTGAGGTGCTTGTTTAAAACAGTCCAGGATGGGATGAAACATTCCATTGCTCTTAGGAACTAAGAAGTACCAGCTGTACCAACCGCTCAGTAGTTCTGATATAGGGAACACATGCAAAGTGTGCTTTTGAAAGAGAGAAGAATCCTCCTCTCTCAAGACAGGCACCAGGACCTCAAGGACCAATGAAGAAATGACGCCACAAAAAGGAGGACACACAGCAAACTGCAGACTGTACCCCCTCATCACCATCCTCATCACGCATGGTGAAACTGCACATGCACACCAATGGACGGAACATGCTGCCAGTCTCTTATACAATATCTCCTGAAGTGATAAATTATCCCATCCTGAGGTAATTTGTTTTCTTTTTTCATATCCACCACCCTTGTGTGTCTGAATATGGGGAAGGAACTGTGTTTATTATGCCTACACCTGGACAACACCGCACTCTCAAAACCCCTGAACAACGTGTTTCCGTGGTACCGCCATTCTGATACACGGCCCAAACCGGGTTCGGGGACTTCGGCAACCAGAAACTTGCCCCCATTGACAGAGCCACTTGGGAGAACTATATCTACAGTAAATGCTTGGGTAGGAGGGCCCAGAGAAAACGCCCCCTCCCCCGGCCTCCCGCTAGGGTGGCGAAGTCTGCTCCTTCGCCTGCACCACGGAGAATCAGTTTTCACCCACTTTCCTTTGACCCTGCACGGTGTCTGTGCTAAAACATCCGCTGCTGCCCAGAAGCACCAAGATGGTCAAAAACCATCCTTGAAGTTGTCCCCTAGCAACCGGCCTCTGGCCAGGACTCTTTCTTTCATGCCTTGGAAACTGCTGAGCCGCCCACCGAAAAGGATTTTCATGGGAGAAAGACCTGTAGAGCTGCACTGTTTTTGTTTTTCCTCGAAATGGGCCTGTAAGGACTCCATAGCCGAGCCAAAGAACCTTGTTGGTGAATCTGGCTCATCTAAATACATCTGCCTGTCCCTCTAAGGAATCAAATCCTAAACCTGGTCAACTTTGTCTAACTGATATGTTGAAAACCCTCCAGAGCCAACCAGGGATAGTATACCATCCCCGGAATCCGGACACTGCCAAAGAAGCCGGAATGAGCCTCCCTCGGCTGGGAAGACACCCCTATCAACTCCAACCACCACTTCTGCTCTATCCTGGCATCAGACAACCCAATTTCTGAGATTGCTTCCTCGGAAGATCCTGCAGAGCAGAAAGTGGTGGGTTTTTAGCAAACACAAATCCTACCCAAGGGAGGAAACATTAGCAACACAAGCAGAGCAGAAAGTTGTTACATTTTAACAAACACAAAAAACGATACCAAGACCAAAAACATCTAGTGGGATGAGCAGGCTATCCCCACTAACAGACATCTAAGTCGGAGTTGTCATAACGTTGCCCTCTTTGGGTACAGTGAGGCACCATTCCCCTCTCTCTGCTCCTACAACCAGGCTGGGAGATCGTAAATTCCTGAGGAGAAGATCTCCTCATGGCCACACAGTATAGAGACAATGAGTTTTCAGAGAGAACAAAGAAATTTCTACCACATCACAGAACTTCAGGTCCGAACAACATTTAGGTTCCGGAGAAGGTATAAAAGATTGGTGAAGAATCCAGCTACGAACTGGTCTATTTGGTACACTTTGGTGAAGCTCATGGGAGACGGTGCGGCCACATTACCATAACGCTGTTTATATAATAGCCTCAGATATGAGGTTTACATCTAATTGTTGTATAAGATGAATGAGTGAGTATGATACTGTTTGTAAAATTGTGTAATGTGATTTTGGACTGTTTAATGAAGGAAACTCCAATTCCCTTTTGAGTTTAACTAAATCAGAGGACCACCAATGAGCCCAGTTAGGGTTGGGCATCCTGGGACAGGCCTTTTTCTGCAATTCCGAATAAAACCCCAACTTTGAGAAGTTCTCAGGAGACCATGTTTTTCTCCATCACGAGCGGACAAAGGTTGCAGACCATTGCTGAATCTTTTAACCATACCGCGTGGTTAAACTCTTAGGCTATCAATACCGACAGAATAAGAACAAGTCTTTGATATTAATTACTAGTCTGCAGCTAGGAATTTGCCAAAACATTCATTCTACAACAACATGAATGAATGTCGCTTTGAACTATCCCCTCTAACAGACTGAGTGAGCATTCATGTGCAAAGGATTGGTATTTCAATTGTTATAATTATTAACTCTGTAGTGACTTCTCAGTCGACCCCCACTTCCCTTTTGTCTATCAAGCCGCCATGCCAGTTTTCCCCATAATTTATTGTAACCATATTTACTTTGTTTGTTTGTTTATGCATTTCTGTGAATGACTTAGTTAGTAAATAAATGATTTAAGACAATTGATGTATGGATGACTCATAGTGAAGACTGGGTTCGTGCAGATAACTAACAATTTATGACGTTTGGAATGAGACTAACGTGAGGTAAAGTAAATAATTCATTAATTCGAAGATTAATTGATCAGATATAAAATATCTGAAAGGTTATATTGGGAAATTATAATAAAATTATCATTTTCTCCTCCCTCCTTCACTCTCTCCCTCTTTCCTCCAGTTCCACCCCCTAACCCCCTCTCTGAGTGATTATGGTTGATGTGTCTTGGCCTATCCCCTGGGATCCTGTGTTGGTGTCATGACTGGCTTTAGATAGGATGATCTAATGGGGTCACGCTCCCAGTCAAGAGTCTATTCATAAGAATCAATAAATACGCCAGGAAAGAGGATGATAGCCAACAGACGGAGGGACGTACAGACAGACAGACAGATGAATGGACGGATGGACGGACAGCGGACAAACAGTTGGACACAGAGACAGATAGGCAGTAGGTCAGACAGACAGAGAGCCAAACACAGACAGCCATATTCCCTGTGTATGTGTCCTAAAATCAGACGTCAGAACACTGGATTGTCCTCTTTAGAGTATAAGTTTGACACCTCTGACTGTGTGTGTGTGTCCCAACATAGTGGAGTGTCCACAAACTGGGAATGTTAGAGAGTTAGTGGAGCACATGTACAGTAAAATAGTTTAGTCTTCTTTGTTACATACCGGCTAAGCAGAGTGTGTGTGATTATATGTGTGTGCATGTGTAAGTATGAGTATGCATGCGTGTGTGGAAACTAATTCTGGGTTTCAGAGGGACAGTGAAATAAGTCAGGCCCAGCTGATGTGTGTTTACACCACCCAACCCCAAAGGAGGCTGGGTAATTGAGCATGAGCTGAGCAGCAGTATAAAATGTTTTACTGAGTGATAAAAAAACGCTTACATTAACGTGCTGCCATGAGCCGGCTAGTGTTACTCACACACACATGCACACACGCATGCACACACACATACAATGCTTGATGGGATGTGTCTTGACCTACAGTGAATTGGTGCTGATGGGTGCTGCTAAGTATGTATTCTTTCACAAAAATAAATAATTTACAAAACACACACACATGCAGTGTAAAGCTGAAGCGCTGTCGTACATTGCGAACCCAGTTAGCCAGAGGATATTCTGATGTGAAGCATATGATGTTTCTTAGGTAGTCATGAAAGCAATCTGTTTCAATATCAGACACTTTGCAGGAAGGAATGTCAGGATCACAGGAGGTGAGGGCTGCACCCCACCCCTCCAATCCATGTACACTAGGGGTGTGCCAACAAGGCCATACTCGTATTCGTAATCAAATCAGTAAATTGACAATTGATAGTCAGATTGGATCGAATGATACTCGTGATGGGAGAAAAAATAAGTATTTTAACATGCCTAAATAAATGTTGGTAAAAAACCTCCCTGCATGTTACTCTGTAGATTAGGAGCAACGCACGGAGGGGTGGGTGATGTGATTTATCGTAGTAGCAGGCAGCAGCAATCTAAATGATGAGACCAAAAATATGCGAGGAAAAGTGATCGGGTGAAATTATGAGGGAAGTTGACGCTATCCAATCAGAGCAGCAGCATCAACTTACAGTCCACCCTTCACTTTACAGACAGGTAAACTAGCCAATTGAATTATTTTGACCATGCACACTACTGACTCAGACACTACATTATGGTTTAGAAACTCTGAGACTGAGTGAAATGAGAAAGATGCTTGCTGGCACCCAAAAATAACTTGTTTTCCAATCACAGATAATGACAAAAATCGTACTTGCATCATTATCGAATCCAGAAAATTGCCCATATCTGATATGTTACTCGTTTTGTTTGACTACTCATCACATCCCTAATGCACACACACACACACACACACACACACACACACACACACACACACACACACACACACACACACACACACACACACACACCATATCAAATGTATTTAAAAAGCCCTTCTTACATCAGCTGATATCTCAAAGTGCTGTACAGAAACCCAGCCTAAAACCCCAAACAGCAAGCAATGCAGGTGTAGAAGCACGGTGGCTAGGAAAAACTCCGTAGAAAGGCCAGAACTTAGGACGAAACCTAGAGAGGAACCAGGCTATGAGGGGAGGCAGTCCTCTTCTGGCTGTGCCAGGTGGAGATTATAACAGATGTGCAAGATGTTCAAATGTTCATAGATGACCAGCAAAGTCAAATAATAATAATCACAGTGGTTGTCGAGGGGGCAACAGGTCTGCACCTCAGGAGTAAATGTCAGTTGGCTTTTCATAGCCAATCATTCAGAGTATTTCTACCGCTCACACACACACACACACACACACACACACACACACACACACACACACACACACACACACACACACACACACACAGTATATGGATGCATGTACGCCCACACACACACACAGTATATGGATGCATGTACGCCCACACACACACAAACGCATGCACAAACACACACACCTGTCACATAAATAACTTTATAATTTTGATTATAATATAACAACAGGGATGATTATGAAAACAATAGGTTTTGGAGAGGAAAGACAATGGGCTTGGATAAAGATCCCTTTGGAATGAGCCATAGGTTTGCTTATCCAGAAATGTGTCGACTATGTCAATGTGTGTACTGACAGGGAAGTGCATGTCTCTGTGTGTGTGTCTATGTGTGTATTTGTTTCTGTGTGTGAGCGTGAGTGTGCATACACATGCGTGTTGATTATATCCCTGAGGTGATCTCAGTTGCTCTGCTCTGTTGTGTGCTCTTTAATGTACCCATGTAATGGTGTAATGAAAGTTCATGATGAGATCATGTTAACTGCATTATCCAGTCTCCAGAGGACCACTACATGAATAATATATTTTTTTAAATGAGTGAAACTCATTTTGATGCCTAATTATTTCTGGCTTTGACAACCTGGTAGCAGCTCGGCCAGTGAGTGTGTATGTGTGATTGGTTGTGTGTCTGTTTGTGGGTGCATGTGTATATGTATGTTTGTGGGTGTCGGTGTGTGTTTGTGTAGGTCACCAGCATTACTAAGTAGCTCATCGGTAACAAGGCCCTTCAATACAAGCCGTAATGAGAACATCCACCTCAACTTGGACACCGGAAAAACCATCTGTGTTCGCTTTTGTCTCAACACTTTTGCAGCATTTGTGTACAGAACACAAAAGTAGTTCTAGGGCTCTATTCAATCCGTATCTCGGAAGTTCAGTGTTACAACGTGAATGAAATTGAAAGGCAATGTTCCCACGTTAGCGGAGACTGCATTCACGGTCAATGCTGCATATGTCGGCTCAATCGGAAATTACCTTTACATTTATATCTATTTCTAGCTAACGTTTAGACGAACAACCAAAGTTAACCTAACTAATTAATGTTAATTTAGAATTTGTCAATTCATTTTAAATACTGAATTGATGATCTGGCTAGCCAGCTAATAAGAAATGTTGAAAATCATATTTTTCAATGAATCCGTTTTCTTTTAGGGACTAAACAGGGCAAGTAACTTGTTTGCAGGACAAACACTCTTTCTCATCTGGTGAAATTGTAACATTATTGTAACACATTGTAACATAATTTGATTAAAAACGTTACAAATACAGCTAGCTGTTTTCTGCTTCATGTAGGCTTGCTAGCGAGCTAAGTCATTTGTTGTGCATCCTTAGCGACATTTGAGCCCTTGTGACGTAAAACCATATAAGAGACCGACCCGCTTGTTTCGGTCTAATGTAGCAAAATCTGAAATTGTGTTTTTTACATTGGATAAAAGTATAGACTCAGAGCTAGAAAATGGTATATCATACACTACAGTTGAGGAACAACGGAAAAGTAATTCTGCTTTGAAAGTTGACAAACTTGTAACCTCACTTTTGAGAAAACAGCCCTTGAATGTTTTGGTACACCTACTGGAGAGCTCTCCTTGGTCTACACCCATTCAGCATCGTTCACACCCTCTTAAACCTTAGCAACACCCGACTCTTTAAGGATTCACATGTGAGGCCATGTACTAAACAACCAAAGATTTCAAGACTAAAGGCTGGTTTATAGTATGGATGTGTTTGAAAAATCCATCTGGAGTGCCAGAGTGCGCTCTGGGCATTAGTAAACTCAGAGGGTTGTCAGATTGTCCGTTTGTAAATTCAGAGCGTTTCGCTCTCGGAGAAAAAATTTTTCTCCCCCCAAGAAATTTTTGGGGCTGACTCTCGGGCTTCCATCCGCTCTGCCGTGCTAGTTCCTCATAATGCCGCCTCTCTGCTTTTTCTGCCTCCAGCTCGGCTTTGGGGCGGCGATATTCCCCAGCCTGTGCCCAGGGTCCCTCTCCGTTCAGTATCTCCTCCCATGTCCAGGAGTCCTGTGATGCTGGCCTCTGTTGTTGATGCTGCTGCTGCTGTCGTCGCTGTCCTTTACCACGCTGCTTGGTCCTGTTGCGGTGGGTGATTCTGTAAGGGATTTCCTCCTCTTCTTCCGAAGAGGAGAGGCGAAACGGATCAGAGGACCAATATGCAGCGTGGTAAGTGTCCATGGTTCTTTTTAATACGTTAAGGTACACATGAACAACTGACTACAAAAACAAGAAATGTGGAAAAACCCCAAACAGTCCTATCTGGTGCAAACACAGAGACAGGAACAATCACCCACAAACACACAGTGAAACCCAGGCTACCTAAGTATAATTCTCAATCAGAGACAACTAATGACACCTGCCTCTGATTGAGAACCATACTAGGCCGAAACATAGAAATACCCAAAACCTAGAAAAACTAGGCTATTTCGCCTCCAAAAATAATATTTTTGGAAAAAAGGAACATTTGCTATCTAACTGGGAGTCTCGTGAGTGAAAACATCCAAAGCTCATCAAAGGTAAACGATTTAATTTGATTGCTTTTCTGATTTTCGTGACCAGGTTGCCTGATGCTAGCTAGGCAAAATGCTATGCTAGGCTATCGATAAACTTACACAAATGCTTGTCTCGCTGTCTGTAAAGCATATTTTCAAAATCTGAGATGACTGGGTGATTAACAAAATGCTAAGCTGTGTTTCAATATATTTCACTTGTGATTTCATGAATAGGAATATTTTATAGTAATATTTATGTCCCTTGCGTTATGCTAATTAGTGTCAGATGATGACAAGTTACTTAACATCTGCTAACCATGTGTATGTGACAAATAACATTTGATTTGATCTGTTTTGGCTCCTCTTCCTGTTCGGGCGGCGCTCGGTGGTCGTCGTCACCGGTCTACTAGCTGCCACCGATCCCTTTTCACTTTTCTGTTGGTTTTGTCTTATTGGTTACACCTGTTTCTTGTTTAGGATTTTAGTTGGGCTATTTAAGCCGGTAACGCCTGCCTGCTCTTTGTGCGGGCTTATTTTTCCTCTGTGTATGTTTGTGGTAGTGCGTTTCCCTTTGTTTTTCCTCCGGACTGGTTGGTCCCTGGTTTTGGGCCGGACTTGTATATGCGCCCGATATTGGCGTGACCATTTTTCTCTGTGCCGGGATAAAACATTGTTCTGTACCTTCTGCTTCCTGCGCCTGACTCCGCACCCACTACGCCTAATGTGCGTTACGCAGGCACTTTATAAACTTGATCTCAACTATAAAAAGCATCTAGACATTATCTCACATTTCTTTAAGGCTAACATTTAGTTTTCAACAGCCAAGATTATTTGTGTAAACCTTGCTGTCTGTCTTTCTGACATTTGCAACTGTTTCAATATTCATTTAGATCTCCTGCTGTCCCATAGTAATGAACGTGCCGGGAGTCAGGACGAGACAGACAGGCAGGCAGCGTTTCTCAGCCAGTCGAAATCATGAATCAGCTGGCATAATTTTTATGGAAAAATACTGAGATGACAGTGTTGTTAACAAAAGGCTAAGCTTGAGAGCAAATAGATTAATTTCATTTCATTTGCGATTTTCATGAATAGTTAACGTTGTGTTAATGAGCTTGCGGATAGATTTACACAATCCTGGATACAGGATTTTTTTTGTAGCTAAACGTGACGCAGAAAACGGAGCGATTTGTCCTAAACAAATAATCTTTCAGGAAAAACTGAACATTTGCTATCTGAGAGTCTCCTCATTGAAAACATCCGAAGTTCTTCAAAGGTAAATTATTTTATTTGAATGCTTTTTCTGTTTTTTTGTGGAAAATGTTTCCTGCTGAATGCTAACGCTAAATGCTACGCTAAATGCTATGTTAGCTATCAATACTGTTACACAAATGCTTGTTTTGCAATGGTTGAGAAGCATATTTTGAAAATCTGAGATGACAGTGTTGTTAACAAAAGGCTAAGCTTGAGAGAAAATAGATTAATTTCATTTCATTTGTGATTTTCATGAATAGTTAACGTTGCGTTATGGTAATGAGCTTGAGGCTGTAGTCACGATACCGAATCCGGGATGGCTCGACGCAAGAAGTTAAACAAATGCAAATGTAGTTCCTTTGCTGTTATTTTGGCAGAACTTTTTGACGTGAGTTTAATTAGCCATAGTTGGCTAGCTAGCAAGGAATGAGAGAATTGCCAGCCAGTATGGCAAAGGACATTTAGATCGAACGACTGGGCCAGAAAAGTCAGAACGGCTGGGTCGCGTTTCTAGCAACCCTAGATTTGTGTCAGGAATATATCTTGTGGAAGGATGAAATAGTATGAATAAATTAATCAAAATAACGTTTTTAATGAAAATATGTCAATCATTATTGGAATATGTTGGTAACCCGTTGTATAAAAGTGATAATGCCTTCAAAGCTGATGTTTGGAGGATATACAGTATTGGCATGGTTTGCCAGCCCGAGATGAATATATCCTCAAAACACCTGCTTCTCAGGCATCAGCCTTGAGCTAGGCCCATCTCCTGGCTAGCCGACAAAGTATACCAGCTAATTCTTGGGGTACAATAACTCTTTTCCCAACTAGCCTGGGTCCTTTATTGTCGACAAAGAGACCCGCCGATCCATCACAGCAAGTCCGCCGACATCATCTGATGTGGTTTTAACAGGCTTTTCCGTTGCGATGTGGCCGAAGACCCATCTGCTAACAACAGCCCGCTAGTTTTCCGAATGAACGGGTCCCTGATACCTGCTTGACTTTTCACGAACACGGTACCTCATTTTGTTTAACTGTTGGCCCCAGCCTCATACGTAGGTCCTGTGTGTACCTAATGGACCCTCTCTGCCCATTCATCGCCATTTACCCGTTGTTTTCTTAGCTCTCCCGATCAACACTTGTGATTGCTTTATGCCTCTCTCTAATGTCAATATGCCTTGTCTACTGCTGTTTTGGTTAGTTATCGTTTTACTTCACTGTAGAGCACACAGTCCCGCTCAACATGCCTTAGATAGCTCTTTTATCCCACCCCCACACATGCGGAGACCTCACCTGGCTTAACTGGTTACTCCAGAGATGCAACTTCTCTCATCGTCACTCAAAGCCAAGGTTTAGCTCCACTGTACTCACATCCTACCATACCCTTGTCTGTACAGTATGCCCTGAATCTATTCTACCATGCCCAGAAGTCTGCTCCTTTTATTCTCTGTTCCCAACGTACTAGATGTCCAGTTCTTATAGCTTTAAGCCGTACCCTTATCCTACTCCTCCTATGTTCCTCTGGCGATGTAGCGGTTACTCCAGGCCCTGTAGCCCCCCAGCACTACACCTATTCAGTCGCTCTCATTTGTTGACTTCTGTTACCGTAAAAGCCTTGGTTTCATGCATGTTAACCTTCAGCCTTCTCCCTAAGTTTGTTTTATTCACTGCTTTAGCACACTCTGCCAACCCTGATATCCTAAATGTGTCTGAATCCTGGCTTAGGAAGGCCACCAAAAATTCTGAAATTTCCATCCCCAACTACAACATTTTCCATCAAGATAGAACTGCCAAAGGGGGTGGAGTTGCAATCCACTGCAGATATCCTGCAGAGTTCTGACATACCATCCAGGTCTGTGCCCAAACAGTTTGAGCTTCTACTTTTAAAAATCCACCTTTCCAGAAACAAGTCTCTCACTGTTGCCGCTTGTTATCGACACCCACAGCCACTAGATGTGCCCTGGACGCCATATGTGAATTGATTGCCCACCATCTATCTTCAGAGTTCATACTGTTAGGTGACCTAAATTGGGATATGCTTAACACCCCGGCCATCCTACAATCTAAACTAGATGCCCTCAATCTCACACAAATTATCATGGAACCTCCCAGGTACAACTCTAAATCCATAAACATGGGCACCCTCATAGATATCATCCTGACCAAATTGCCCTCTAAATACACCTCTGCTGTCTTCAACCAGGATCTCAGCGATCACTGCCTCATTGCCTGCGTCCGTAATGGATCTGCAGTCAAACGACCACCTCTCACCGCTGTCAAACGCTCCCTAAAACACTTCAGCAGGCAGGCCTTTCTAATCGACCTGGACCGAGTATCCTGGAAGGATATCGACCTCATCCCATCAGTAGAGGATGCCTGGTTGTTCTTTAAAAGTGATTTCCTCACCATCTTAAATAACCATAACCAATAACCAAATAACCAATAACCATACCCCATTCAATAAATGTAGAACTAAGAACAGATATAGCCCTTGGTTCACACCAGACTTGACTGCCGTTGACCAGCACAAAAACATCCTGTGGCGTACTGCATTACCATCGAATAGCCCCTCGATTTGCAACTTTTCAGGGAAGTCATGAACTAATATACACAATCAGTTAGGAAAGCGAAGACTAGCTTTTTCCAACAGAAATGTGCATCCTGTAGCACTAATTCCAAAACATTTTCAGACACTGTATAGTCCATGGAGATGAGCACCTCCTCCCAGCTGCCCACTGCACTGAGGCTAGGCCACAGTGTCATAACCAATAAATCTATGATAATCAAGAATATCAATAGGCATTTTTGTACAGCTGGTCATGCCCGGCCAACAGCTCTGCACCCCCCGCAGCAACTTGGCCAAGCCCCCCCCCCACCCTTGCTTCTCCTTCACCCAAATCCAGATAGCTGATGTTCTGAAAGAGCTGCAAAGTCTGGATCCCTACAAATCAGCAGGGCTAGACAATCTGGACACTCTCTTTCAAAAAATGTCCACCGCAATTGTTACAACCTCTATTACTGGCCTGTTCAACCTCTCTTTCGTATCGTCTGATATCCCTAAAGAATGAAAAGCTGCCCCTCTTCAAAAGGGGGAGACATTCAAGACCCAAACTGTTACAGACCTATATCCATCCTGCCCTGCTTTTCTAAAGTCTTCGAAAGCCAAGTTAACAAACAGATCACAGACCATTTTGAATCTCACCATACCTTCTCCGCTATGCAATCTGGTTTCCGAACTGGTCATGGGTGCACCTCAGCCACGCTCAAGGTCCTAAATGATATCATAACCGGCATTGATAAAACATTTACATTACATTTAAGTCATTTAGCAGACGCTCTTATCCAGAGCGACTTACAAATTGGTGCTTTCACCTTATGACATCCAGTGGAACAGCCACTTTACAATAGTGCATCTAGGTCTTTTAAGGGGGGTGAGAAGGATTACTTTATCCTATCCTAGGTATTCCTTAAAGAGGTGGGGTTTCAGGTGTCTCCGGAAGGTGGTGATTGACTCCGCTGTCCTGGCGTCGTGAGGGAGTTTGTTCCACCATTGGGGGGCCAGAGCAGCGAACAGTTTTGACTGGGCTGAGCGGGAACTGTACTTCCTCAGTGGTAGGGAGGCGAGCAGGCCAGAGGTGGATGAACGCAGTGCCCTTGTTTGGGTGTAGGGCCTGATCAGAGCCTGGAGGTACTGAGGTGCCGTTCCCCTCACAGCTCCGTAGGCAAGCACCATGGTCTTGTTGCGGATGCGAGCTTCAACTGGAAGCCAGTGGAGAGAGCGGAGGAGCGGGGTGACGTGAGAGAACTTGGGAAGGTTGAACACCAGACGGGCTGCGGCGTTCTGGATGAGTTGTAGGGGTTTAATGGCACAGGCAGGGAGCCCAGCCAACAGCGAGTTGCAGTAATCCAGACGGGAGATGACAAGTGCCTGGATTAGGACCTGCGCCGCTTCCTGTGTGAGGCAGGGTCGTACTCTGCGGATGTTGTAGAGCATGAACCTACAGGAACGGGCCACCGCCTTGATGTTATTTGAGAACGACAGGGTGTTGTCCAGGATCACGCCAAGGTTCTTAGCGCTCTGGGACGAGGACACAATGGAGTTGTCAACCGTGATGGCGAGATCATGGAACGGGCAGTCCTTCCCCGGGAGGAAGAGCAGCTCCGTCTTGCCGAGGTTCAGCTTGAGGTGATGAACCGTCATCCACACTGATATGTCTGCCAGACATGCAGAGATGCGATTCGCCACCTGGTCGTCAGAAGGGGGAAAGGAGAAGATTAATTGTGTGTCGTCTGCATAGCAATGATAGGAGAGACCATGTGAGGTTATGACAGAGCCAAGTGACTTGGTGTATAGCGAGAATAGGAGAGGGCCTAGAACAGAGCCCTGGGGGACACCAGTGGTGAGAGCACGTGGTGAGGAGACGGATTCTCGCCACGCCACCTGGTAGGAGCGACCTGTCAGGTAGGACGCAATCCAAGCGTGGGCCGCGCCGGAGATGCCCAACTCGGAGAGGGTGGAGAGGAGGATCTGATGGTTCACAGTATCGAAGGCAGCCGATAGGTCTAGAAGGATGAGAGCAGAGGAGAGAGAGTTAGCTTTAGCAGTGCGGAGCGCCTCCGTGATACAGAGAAGAGCAGTCTCAGTTGAATGACTAGTCTTGAAACCTGACTGATTTGGATCAAGAAGGTCATTCTGAGAGAGATAGCGGGAGAGCTGGCCAAGGACGGCACGTTCAAGAGTTTTGGAGAGAAAAGAAAGAAGGGATACTGGTCTGTAGTTGTTGACATCGGAGGGATCGAGTGTAGGTTTTTTCAGAAGGGGTGCAACTCTCGCTCTCTTGAAGACGGGAGGGACGTAGCCAGCGGTCAGGGATGAGTTGATGAGCGAGGTGAGGTAAGGGAGAAGGTCACCGGAGATGGTCTGGAGAAGAGAGGAGGGGATAGGGTCAAGCGGGCAGGTTGTTGGGCGGCCGGCCGTCACAAGACGCGAGATGTCATCTGGAGAGAGAGGGGAGAAAGAGGTCAGAGCACAGGGTAGGGCAGTGTGAGCAGAACCAGCGGTGTCGTTTGACTTAGCAAACGAGGATCGGATGTCGTCGACCTTCTTTTCAAAATGGTTGACGAAGTCATCTGCAGAGAGGGAGGAGGGGGAGGGGGAGGAGGATTCAAGAGGGAGGAGAAGGTGGCAAAGAGCTTCCTAGGGTTAGAGGCAGATGCTTGGAATTTAGAGTGGTAGAAAGTGGCTTTAGCAGCAGAGACAGAGGAGGAAAATGTAGAGAGGAGGGAGTGAAAGGATGCCAGGTCCGCAGGGAGGCG
Source organism: Oncorhynchus nerka (assembly GCF_034236695.1). Classification (NCBI taxonomy): domain Eukaryota; kingdom Metazoa; phylum Chordata; class Actinopteri; order Salmoniformes; family Salmonidae; genus Oncorhynchus; species Oncorhynchus nerka. The sequence goes on from NC_088398.1 coordinate 36,367,680, forward strand.
AGTTTTCCTCCATTTCCGCTCGGCTGCCCGGAGCCCTGTTCTGTGAGCTCGCAATGAGTCGTCGAGCCACGGAGCGGGAGGGGAGGACCGAGCCGGCCTGGAGGATAGGGGACATAGAGAGTCAAAGGATGCAGAAAGGGAGGAGAGGAGGGTTGAGGAGGCAGAATCAGGAGATAGGTTGGAGAAGGTTTGAGCAGAGGGAAGAGATGATAGGATGGAAGAGGAGAGAGTAGCGGGGGAGAGAGAGCGAAGGTTGGGACGGCGCGATACCATCCGAGTAGGGGCAGTGTGGGAAGTGTTGGATGAGAGCGAGAGGGAAAAGGATACAAGGTAGTGGTCGGAGACTTGGAGGGGAGTTGCAATGAGGTTAGTGGAGGAACAGCATCTAGTAAAGATGAGGTCGAGCGTATTGCCTGCCTTGTGAGTAGGGGGGAAGGTGAGAGGGTGAGGTCAAAAGAGGAGAGGAGTGGAAAGAAGGAGGCAGAGAGGAATGAGTCAAAGGTAGACGTGGGGAGGTTAAAGTCGCCCAGAACTGTGAGAGGTGAGCCGTCCTCAGGAAAGGAGCTTATCAAGGCATCAAGCTCATTGATGAACTCTCCGAGGGAACCTGGAGGGCGATAAATGATAAGGATGTTAAGCTTGAAAGGGCTGGTAACTGTGACAGCATGGAATTCAAAGGAGGCGATAGACAGATGGGTAAGGGGAGAAAGAGAGAATGACCACTTGGGAGAGATGAGGATCCCGGTGCCACCACCCCGCTGACCAGAAGCTCTCGGGGTGTGCGAGAGCACGTGGGCGGACGAAGAGAGAGCAGTAGGAGTAGCGGTGTTGTCTGTGGTGATCCATGTTTCCGTCAGAGCCAAGAAGTCGAGGGACTGGAGGGAGGCATAGGCTGAGATGAACTCTGCCTTGTTGGCCGCAGATCGGCAGTTCCAGAGGCTACCGGAGACCTGGAACTCCACGTGGGTTGTGCGCGCTGGGACCACCAGATTAGGGTGGCCGCGGCCATGCGGTGTGGAGCGTTTGTATGGTCTGTGCAGAGAGGAGAGAACAGGGATAGACAGACACATAGTTGACAGGCTAGAGAAGAGGCTACGCTAATGCAGAGGAGATTGGAATGACAAGTGGACTACACGTCTCGAATGTTCAGAAAGTTAAGCTTACGTAGCAAGAATCTAATTGACTAAAATGATTAAGATGATACAGTACTGCTGAGGTAGGCTAGCTGCGTTGTTGACACTACCCTAATCAAGTCGTTCCGTTGAGTGTGAAGTTTCTACAATGCTGCTTTTCGGGGGCTAGCTGGCTAGCTAGCAGTGTTGGTTACGTTACGTTGCGTTAGGATAACGACAATAGCTGGCTAGCTAACCTAGAAAATCGCTCTAGACTACACAATTATCTTTGAAACAAAGACGGCTATGTAGCTAGCTATGTAGCTAGCTACGATCAAACAAATCACACCGTTGGGACTGTAATGAAATTAAATGAAAATATGATACTACCTGTGGAGCGAAGCGGAATGCGACCGGAATGCGAAAGTTCTATTCAGTAGACGTTGGCTGGCTATTGGCTAGCTAGGAGTGTCTCCTACGTTAAGGACGACAAAATAGCTGGCTAGCTAACCTCGGTAAATTAAGATAATCACTCTAAGACTACACACTCTAACTACACAATTATCTTGGATACGAAGACAGCAAAGACAACTATGTAGCTAGCTAACACTACACTAATCAAGTCGTTCAGTTGAGTGTGATAGTTACTACAGTGCTACGGTAGACGGTGAACGTGTTGGGCAGATAGGAGACGACGAAATACGATAATTACGCAATTATCTTTGATACAACGACGACTATGTAGCTAGCTAAGAAGAAATTGCTAAGATTAGACAAATCAGACCGTTGTACTATAATGAAATGTAAAAGACAGTACTGTGCAGCTGTCTTCATCGACCTGGTCAAGGCTTTCAACTCTGTCAATCATCACATTCTTATCGGCAGACTCAATAGCCTTGGCTATATATATAAATGATGTCGCTCTTGCTGCTGGTGATTCTAACTGATCCACCTCTACGCAGACGACACCATTCTGTATACATCTGGCCCTTCTTTGGACACTGTGTTATCAAACGTCTAAACGAGCATCAACGCCATACAACACGCCTTCCATGGCCTCCAACTGCTCCTAAATGCCAGTAAAACGAAATGCATGCTCTTCAATCAATCGCTGCCCGCACCCTCCCGCCCGACTAGCATAACTACTCTTGACAGTTCAGACTCAGAAGATATGTGGACAATTACAAATAACTAGGTGTCTAGTATGTAGTTTATCACATTGCCATCCGTTTTGTCACCAAAGCCTCATATACTACTAACCACTGTGACCTGTATGCTCTCGTTGGTTGGCCCTTGCTAAATATTCATTGACAAACCCAGGTCATCTATAAGTATTTTCTAGGTAAAGCCCCACCTCATCTCAGCTCACTGGTCACCATAGCAACACCCACCCATAGCATGTACTCCATCAGGTATATTTCACTGGTCATCCCCAAAGACAACACCTCATTTGGCCGCCTTTCCTTCCAGTTCTCTGCTGTCAATGACTTGAACTAATTGTAAAAATGACTGAAGCTGAATCTCCATCTCTAACTTTAAACATCAGTTGTCAGAGCAGCTTACACCTGTACACAGCCCGCCCATCTGTAAAGAGCCCACCCACTACCTCATCCCCATATTGTTATTTATGCATTTTGTTGCTCTTTTGCACACCACTATGTCTACTTGCACATTATCATCTGCTCATCTATCACTTCAGTGTTAATGATAAATTGTAATTATTTTCACTACTGTGGCCTATTTGTTGCCTTACCTCCCTAATCTTACTACATTTGCACACACTGTATAAAGATGTTTCTATTGTGTTATTGACTGTACGTTTGTTTATCCCATGTGCAACTCTGTGTTGTTGTTTTTGCCGCACTGCTTTGCTTTATCTTGGCCAGGTCGCAGTTGTAAATGTGAACATGTTCTCAACTGGCCTACCTGGTTAAATAAAGGTGAAATAAAAAATAAAATAAAATAAATGATCACTTAAGTGAATGACATACCCTAGAATAGTATAGAAAACAGTATATACATATGAGATGAGTAATGCAAGACATGTAAACATTACTAAGTGAATGAGATACCGTAGAAAAGTATAGAAAACAGTATATACATATGAGATGAGCAATGCCAGATATGTAAACATTACTAAAGTGACTAGTGTTCCCTTGCTTAAAGTGGCCAGTGATTTCTAGTCTATGCCTATAGACAGCATCCTCTAATGTGCTAGTGATGCCTATTTAACAGTCTGATGGCCTTGAGATAGAAGCTGTTTCCAGCTTTGATGAACCTGTACTGACCTCGCCTTCTGGATGATGGTGGGGTGAACAGGCAGTGGCTCGTGTGGTTGATGTCCTTGATGATCTTGGCCTTCCTGTGACATCGGGTGCTGTATGTGTCCTGTAGGGTGAGTAGTTTGGCCCGGTAATGCGTTGGGCAGACCGCACCACCCAATGGAGAGCTATGCGGTTGTGGCTGATGCAGTTGCCATACCAGGCGGTGATACAGCCCAACAGGATGCTCTCAATTGTGCATCTGTAAAAGTTTGTGAGGGTTTTAGGTGTTAAGCCAAATTCCTTGAGCCTCCTGAGGTTAAAGTCCACAATCAGCTCCTTTGTTTTGTTGATGTTGAGGGAGAGGTTGTTATCCAGGTACCTACTACTGTTGTATCGTCTGCAAACTTGATGATTGAGTGGGATGCGTGCTTGGCCACCAGGGAGTACAGGAGGGGGCTGAGCACACACCCTTGTGGGGCACCAATGTTGAGGATCAGCAAAGTGGAGGTGATGTTTTCTACCTTCAACACCTAGGGGTGGCTGTCAGGAAGCTCAGGACCCAGTTGCACAGGGCAGGGTTCAGACCCAGGGCCTCGAGCTTAATGATGAGCTTGGAGGGTACTATGGTGTTGAATGCTGAGCTATAGTCAATAAACAGCATTCTTACATAGGTATTCCTCTTGTCCAAATGGGATATGGCAGTGTGCAGAGTGATGGCGATTACATCGTCTGTGGATCTATTGGAGCGGTAAGCAAATTGAAGTTGGTCTAGGGTGGCAGATAAGGTAGAGGTAGGTGCTATTGGTTTAGCATCCCCATTGGCTTTGCAAGTGTGGACAAGATATTCTCTGCTGCAGGCCGGCTCTCCAGGCACCATCACATGAGCCTGAAGCCACAGACTGGCCAATCTCATGAAAAATGTTTTATTCAAAGGCACTAATAATTCATTTTTCGTTTCATTTGTATTTAATTCTAAATAAGTCGCAGCCTATATGCGCAAGTAATAGACATTAATGATTTAATACAATAGCATGCTGTTTAAATATGGAGCGCTTTATGTCCCTACCAGCCTATTTTGTCACACTCGCAAATGCTTCACAACGTATTTATTTGTAGGCTATAGCCTTGAAATAATTGAAATAATATAGCCTAAATAATTCAGGCTCGCTGTCTGGCTCCTGACCGATTTAGAGTGTTTATATGCTGTTTAATATGTAGCCAATTCAAGATAATGTTAGCTTCTTAAATTCACCGTTTCATTTTTATTCAATACTTTTCATAAAAATTCATATGGTTTGGTTTCAACAACTAAAAAACATTGGTAGGTCCAGGTAGTCAGAAAAATAGATGGGTGTTGGTTAAATTGTGATTTTAATGAATGGAGTGATTTTGGAGCAGGAGTTTTTTTTCTGTGAGTGCAGAGTGGTTTTTAGCGGAGATGTAGGAAAGGACGTGGAGTGCTGTGAGCATGTGGGATTACCAACGACTCAGCTCCGGCTCAGATGCTCCGCAGCTAACACAATCACTTGAAACTGAAGCTGAAAAGACAGCAAACTAGCTGGACTTCGTTTAGTTTGACTTGTTTTCTATTGATATTTCTTTGTATTTATCATGCTGATTCATGATATTTACTGGCTGGGAAAATCTGCCTGACTGTCTGTCTCATCCCCACTCCCGACACGTTCATTACTATGCGACAGCTGGAGATCTAGTTTGAATATTTAAAGAATGTTGCAAATGTCAGAGACAGACAGCAAGGTTTATGCAAATCTCCACTGTTGAAAACTAAATGTTAGTCTTAAAGAAATGTGAGGTAATGTCGAGATGCTTTTTACAGTTGAGATCAAGTTTATAAATTGCCTGGCTGGGCTGATGAGATAGTGGATTGTGCAGTCAGATGGAAACGAGTAAATAGGCATTTTAACGTCATAGATTTAGCCGGTGGTAACTTGTGGAGTAGACACCGGCTGGAATGTGGTTATAACCAATTAGCATTCAGGATTAGACCCACCCGTTGTATAATTATGTGACAATGCACTGGGCATGCTATGATGATGGTTCAAGATAATCTGATACTTGTTATAAAGGAAATGCTTTGAAGTATGAAATTACCAATTAAAAGTAAACCTGTGACAGCTTAATCAAGATTATGAATATGTAAAAGTGCACAGTGATGGCACATTGAAGAGCAGAAACAAAACATGCACTGATTCCCACACATTGACACACCCTGTCATTCTTTTACACACACAGGGGAGGAGTAAACAAGTCGTCAGGAACAGCAACTGTGTGATATTGACTTGGGTTCCAGTATGTGGTCCTCTTCCCTCCTTTTTTTGTTTCACGCCCTGATCTGTTTCACCTGTCCTTGTGCTTGTCTCCACCCCCTCCAGGGGTCGCTTATTATATTCCTGTGTTTCCTGCCTCTCTGTGCCAGTTCGTCTTGTTTTGCCAAGTCAACCAGCGGTTTTTCATAGCTCCCTTTTCCCAGTCTCTGTTTTTCCCTAGCCCTCCTGGTTTTGACCCTTGCCTGTCCTGACGCCGAACCTGTCTGCCTGACCACTGCCTCTTCTGACCTCGAGCCTGCCTATCCCCTTGTACGGTTTGGACTCACACCTGGTTAATGAGCTCTCGCCTGTCCCCGACCTGCCTTTTGCCTTCCCCTTTTGTTATAATAAATATCGGAGCTCAACCATCTGCCTTCTGTGTCTGCATTTGGGTTTCGCCTTGTGCCCTTATATATTGACTAACTCCTGTTTATAATTTTGATAAAATAGCTTAATGACATGCTATTTCAAATGTCTTTTTATGTGTACAAGTGGTGTGTGCTGCCGAACTGACATCCAACACAATATTGTTATTATATTCCTACTATTCCCATAGATCGGTCCATTCTGAGTCAACATAGAACCACGACCCTGCTTGGCCTGTTCTACTACTGACCAGCTGCTTTTGGACCCTACTGTAACTCCCCACTAGTCAAGCTGCCTATAGCAGCATTTCCCAAACTCGGTCCTGGGGTCCCCAAGGGGTGGCCATTTTGTGGAATTTCCCTACCACGACCACACAGCTGATTCAAATAATCAATTCATAATCAAGCTTTGATTATTTTAATCAGCTGTGTAATGCTAGAAAAAAAAGTGCACCCCTCGGGGTCCCCAGATTCGAGTTTTTGGAAATGCTGACCTATAGAATATGGTAAGGTGTCAGTAGTGTGGTTTAGCATATAACTTTATGGAATGTTTTTCTCACGTGTTAAGGGTGGGCACAGTCAGACAATATGGATTCTACCTTCATCACAACCTGTCTATTGTACAGCAGAGTAGTCTGTCTGACCTGTACAACAGACAAGTGGCGACGGCAGAATCCACCATGAGTTCCAGATGCTATCCTCTGGCTCCAGGTTAAGATCCCACACTGTCAAGACCAACCGGTACAAACACTTATTTTCCCCTATGACGGGGCCATTGCCCTTTTAATACAGGGAAGATGAGGAGGTAGGCTAGTCTGTCTGTTACTGGTATCATTGTCCTTGGTTGTCATAAGATGGGTACAATGAGGACGATGATGGTAATATGAGGTACGGTTGATGATGGTGAGGATGACATTGCTGTAGATGATTTTGGTCAGCATATTTTTTATGATGATGTTTACGTGCAGTGTTCTTTACTTGTTATGTAACTTTGTACTATTGCTATACTTTTGTGCTGTGGCTAATGTTCATCATCAGCTTTGTACATATTTACATTGATGGGTGTCAGCACTTGACAGATGTACTATCCCATTGTTATTCAGTACCATTGTATATGTGGATTTTGTGTTTCTTATGCCTCAGGAAATGTAGCCAAGTATCACTGTTTTTGTCTCTATAGGACTTGACATCAGGTCACAGAGCTCTTGGAAGCTAAACGTGCAAGATCATGTTTAATAAATATGCTTATTTAGCTGATTTGGAAACATATAATACCAAACTTCTGTTTGACACAAAGGGAGAAAATACTTAAAAAAAAATATATATATATATATACATATATACACTTAAGAACACGGCCCCCTCTATTGAATTATAATCGGGGCATCACTCCAAGGTGGTTTCAAGGTACAGCAATAGTTTAACATTACTATTTTAAGATTAGTACAGCACTATCTTTTTCTAAATGTGTTTTACCTAAATTAAAGCTTTTTAGTCCTTAGTACATAAAGCAACTATTTTACATTGAAATGTTCACATTACCGGTTGTTAGCTGAACATTAAAGTTGTATTGTATTTTATATTTGGGCACTGGAGGGCTATAACATCTTATTGTAGCCCCCCATTTTTTTTTTGCATTAACAGCACACTGTCCCTTTATGGGGATACAACAAGATTGTATCCGGACACGGTCGCTCCGTTTCTAGCGACATTTTTATTTTTTTATTTGCTCAGAACGTTTATAGTATTATTTCTTACAGTCAAAAATAACTTTTGGACATTAGATCGACACTCACTCACCAGAAATGTTTGACTTGCCCCCCCCCATCCAAATCTGTGACGGCTCTCAAGGAACTACACTGAACTTTGTGCAAACTGGAAACTGCATATCTTGTAGCTGGGACTTGATCGGAGATCTGATGAAAACGCTCTCAAAATTATATCAACACATCTCCTGTGCTACACGCGGAGAGAACACGCTTGACCATATTTACTCTGGCTACAAGGCCCTCCCTCGCCCTCCCTTACCTTTTATTTTTTTATTTTTTTTATTTTACTAGGCAAGTCAGTTAAGAACAAATTCTTATTTTCAATGACGGCCTAGGAACAGTGGGTTAACTGCCTGTTCAGGGGCAGAACGACAGATTTTGTACCTTGTCAGCTTCCGGAAATCAAATCACACTTCCATCCTACTCTTCCCCGCCTATAGGCAGAAACTTAAGCAGGTAGCACCCATGATAAGGACTGTTCAAAGTTAGTCTGACCAACCGTAATCGATGCTTCAAGACTGTTTTGATCACGCGGACTGGGAAATGTACCAGGTCGCCTCTGGGAATAGAATCGACATATACACTAACTCGGTGACGGGTTTATCAGGAAATGCATAGAGGATGTTGTTCCCACTGTGATGATTACAACATATCCAAACCAAAAACTGTGGATAGATGGCAGCATTCGCACAAAACTGAAAGTGTTTAAGCACAAGCAAGGTGACTTTGAACTTGGACTTGTACAAACAGACCAGCTTAATCTCCAAAAGGCAATAAAAAAGACAAAACAAAAGTACAGGGACAAAGTGGAGTCACAATTCAACGGCTCAGATACTAGATGCATGTGGCAAGGACTCCAAACAATAATGGATTATAAAGTGAAAACAAGCCACATTGCAGACACTGACACGTCACTCCTGAACAACCTAACACCTTCTTCGCCCGCTTCGAGGAAAACAACACTGAGCCACCACCGCCACTCATTTTTATTTTTTTAAATCTTTTTTTAACCAGGCAAGTCAGTTAAGAACAAATTCTTATTTTCAATGACAGCCTAGGAACAGTGGGTTAACTGCCTGTTCAGGGGCAGAACTACAGATTTGTACATTGTCATCTCGGGGGTTTGAACTTGCAACCTTCCGGTTACTAGTCCAACACTCTAACCACTAGGATACCCTGCCGCTCATGAGGACTGTGTGCTCCCGATCTCCCTGGTGAACGTGAGTAAGACATTCAAGCGTGTTAATTAACTCTGATACACCTGTACTGTCTCCGTCTGTCGGACGGTAGCCGAGTGATCAGTCTGTGGCAAGGGTGGCTAAGGTCCTTAATGATCGTCTTGGCCTTCCTTTGACACTGTGTGCTGTAGTTGTCTGGAAGGCAGGTAGCATGCCACCGATGATACGTTGGGCTTCCCACACCACCCTCTGGAGAGCCATGCAGTTGAGGGCGGGGAGCAGCTGCCGTACCAGGCGGTGATGCAGCCTGACAGAATGCTCTCAATGGTGGATCTGTAAAATGTTGTGTCTTAGGGGCCAAGCCAAATTTATTTGCCACACCGAGACATTTTCATGTCCTCAGTGGACCCATCGATGTGGGGCATGCTCTCTCTGCTGTCTCCACTAGTCCACGATCAGCTCCTTCCTTTTGTTGACATCGAGGAGGGGGGGACCCAGTTGCACAGGGAGAGGTTCAGACCCAGGTCCCTGAACTTAGTGATGAGCTTCGAGCACACTGGTGTTGAAGGCTGAGCTGTAGTTGATGAACAGCATTCTCAGATAGGTATTCCTCTTGTCCAGGTGGGACAGGGAAGTGTGCAGTACAATGACAAATTATGTGGACCTGTTGGGGCAGTATGCAAATTGTTACCTTTGCTTTCTTGGGTACAGGAACAATGGTGGAGCAAGTCGGGATGCTTGATTGGGATAGGGATAGATTGAATATGTCCATACACACTCCAGCCAGCTGGTCTGCACATGTTCTGAGGACGCAGCTTGGGAGGCTATCTGAGCCAGCAGCCTGTTGAGGGTTAACTTGTTATGGCTGCAATCCCGTGAACGGAATAATTGTCATCAACAACCGCTGAATTGCATAGGGCCACATTCAAACAATATTACTAAAAATATTTATATTCATGAAATCACAAGTGCAATATAGGAAAACACAGCTTAGCCTTTTGTTAACCTCTTGCGTCCCCCCGACACGCAGGCGTCCCATCTAGACATCAGGAAATGCAAATGCGCTACGCTAAATGCTAATAGCACTCGTTAAAACTCAAACGTTCATTAAATCACACATGCAGGGTACTGAATTAAACCTACACTCGTTATGAATCCAGCCAACAAGTCAGATTTTTAAAATGCTTTTCGGCGAAAGCATGAGAAGCTATTATCTGATAGCATGCAACACCCCAAAAGACCCGCAGGGGACGTAAACAAAATAATTAGCATAGTCGGCGCTACACAAAACGCACAATAAAATATAAAACATTCATTACCTTTGACAATCTTCTTTGTTGGGACTCCTAGATGTCCCATAAACATCACTATTGGGTCTTTTTTTTCGATTAAATCGGTCCATATATAGCCTAGATATCAATCTATGAAGACTGTGTGATCAAGGAAAAAAACAGCGTTTTATAACGCAACGTCATTTTTTAAAATTAAAAAAGTTGATGATAAACTTTCACAAAACACTTCGAAATACTTTTGTAATGCAACTTTAGGTATTAGTAAACGTTAATAATCGATCAAATTGATCACGAGTCGATGTATATTCTATAGCTGTACGTCTTGAAATAATGTCCGGGTAAATCTCAACCAAAATATCCGGTCGGAGACCGGAAGAAATGGGCTGTCTCTTGTTCGTTTGACCAAGAAACAAAGCCCAGGCATATGACAAGACTGTTGACATCGTGTGGAAGCTGTAGGTATTGCAACCTCGGCCCCATTTAATGTGGTTTCTATTCAACAATACATTCAAGTGGCGCATTGATATATTTTCCCATCTTCAGTGATCAGATTTTCCTGCGCTTTTCGATGAAACGCACGTTCTGTTATAGTCACAGCCGTGATTTAACCAGTTTTAGAAACGTCTGAGTGTTTTCTATCCACACATACTAATCATATGCATATACTATATTCCTGGAATGAGTAGCAGGGCGCTGAAATGTTGCGCGATTTTTAACAGAATGTTCGAAAAAGTAGGGGGTAGGATCAACAGGTTAATCCACCTGTCGTGTCAGATTTTGAAAATATGCTTTACAGCAAAAGCAATCCAAGCGTTTGTGTAAGTTTATCAATCGCTCGACAAAACATTATGCACACTTAGCATCAAGTAGCTTGGTCACGAAAATCAGAAAAGCAATCAAATTAATCGTTTGCCTTTGATGATCTTCGGATGTTTTCACTCAGGAGACTCCCAGTTACACAATAAATGTTCCTTTTGTTCCATAAAGATTATTTTTATAACCAAAATTGTTTGGCACGTTATGTTCAGAAATCCACAGGAAAGAGCGGTCACGACAACACAGACAAATTCCAAATAGTTTCCGTTATGTCCACAGAAACATGTCAAACGTTTTTTATAATCAATCTTCAGGTTGTTTTTAAAATATATAATCGATAATATATCAACCACAACTGTATTTTTCAGTACGAGAGGGAAAGGCCATGGCTACCCAAACTCTGTTGCGTGAGCAAAACTCACGTGAACACCTGACGCGATGTTATCTTTCTGGCTCATTATTCAAAATTAAAGCCTCCTGAAACTATGTCTGAAGACTGTTGACACCTTGAGGAAACGATAGGAAAAGGAATCTGGTTGATATCCCTTTAAATGGAGCAAAGGCAGGCTATGGAACATGGAGATTTCGAAATAGAAGCCACTTCCTGGTTTGATTTTCCTCGGGTTTCGCCTGCAATATCAGTTCTGTTATCTTGTTAGGGCCGTGGTCCCGTGGTAGGAACATCAATCAGCGGAAATGTTCAAGAGCGCCACCTATAGTGGTTGATAAAACTCAAACTTTCATTAAAATGGACATACAATGTACTGAATTAAAGCTACACTCATTGTGAATCTATCTACCAAATCAGATTTGTAAAATGCTTTTCGGCAAAAGCATGAGAAGCTATTATCTGATTGCATGTATCCCCCAGAATACAGCAACGTCACCTAACGACAGATTTTGCGATAGCCGGGGGCTACTTAAAACGCAGAAATAAAATATAAAACATTCATTACCTTTGACAAGCTTCTTTTTTGGCACTCCTAGATGTCCCATAAACATCATTTTGGGTCTTTTTTTCGATTAAATCGGTCCATATATAGCCTAGATATCGATCTATGAATACTGTGTGAACAACGGAAAAAAATAGCGTTTTAGAACGTAGCGTCATTTTTTAAAATTAAAAAAGTCAACGATAAACTTTCACAAAACACTTCGAAATACTTTTGTAATGCAACTTTATGTATTAGTACACGTTAATAAGCGATAAAATTCATCAGGAGGCGATGTAAATTCTATAGGTGTCCGTCTAGAAAAAATGTCCGGAGAAATCTCAACCAAAACATCCGGTCGGAGACCGGAGGGAATCGGTTCCCTTGTGTCGGTTTGACCAAGAATCAAAGCCGAAGCAAGTGACAAGACTCTAGACATCGTGTGGAAGCTGTAGGTACTGCAACCTCGACCTCATTTAATCCGGTTCGCCTATAACAATTCCTGGAAGTGGCGCATGGATATTTTTTTCCATTTTCAGTGATCAGATTTTCCTGCACTTTTCGATGAAACGCACGTTCTGTTATAGTCACAGCCGTGATTTAACCAGTTTTAGAAACGGCTGAGTGTTTTCTATCCACACATACTAATCATATGCATATACTATATTCCTGGCATGAATAGCAGGGCGCTGAAATGTTGCGCGATTTTTAACAAAAAGCTGCGAAAATTCGCAACTTCCCACTCACAGACAATATTTTAACAGTTTTGGAAACTTTAGAGTGTTTTCTATCCAATACTAGTAATAATATGCATATATTAGCAACTGAGACTGAGGAGCTGGCCGTTTACTCTGGGCACCTTTTCATCCAAACTACTCAATACTGCCCCTGCAGCCATAAGAAGTTAAGACCGAGAGACTAAAAAACAGTTTCTATTACCAGGCCATCAGACTGTTGAACAGCCATCACTAGCCATCTATCAGGTGATGCACACTGACACACAAAACACACACACAAGCTATACCTGCACACACCTCATACTCAAAAGCACACGCACATACACACAGAAAGTATTCGGCCCCTTGAACTTTGCGACCTTTTGCCACATTTCAGGCTTCAAACATAAAGATATAAAACTGTATTTTTTGTGAGGAATCAACAACAAGTGGGACACAATCATGAAGTGGAACGACATTTATTGGATATTTCCAACTTTTTTAACAAATCAAAAACTGAAAAATTGGGCGTGCAAAATTATTCAGCCCCCTTAAGTTAATACTTTGTAGCGCCACCTTTTGCTGCGATTACAGCTGTAAGTCGCTTGGGGTATGTCTCTATCAGTTTTGCACATCGAGAGACTGAAATGTTTTCCCATTCCTCCTTGCAAAACAGCTCGAGCTCAGTGAGGTTGGATGGAGAGCATTTGTGAACAGCAGTTTTCAGTTCTTTCCACAGATTCTCGATTGGATTCAGGTCTGGACTTTGACTTGGCCATTCTAACACCTGGATATGTATTTTTTAACCATTCCATTGTAGATTTTGCTCTAGGTTTTGGATCATCGTCTTGTTGGAAGACAAATCTCCGTCCCAGTCTCAGGTCTTTTGCAGACTCCATCAGTTTTACATCCTTATGTTTGAAGCCTGAAATGTGGCAAAAGGTCGCAAAGTTCAAGGGGGCCGAATACTTTCGCAAGGCATAGCATACTTTTTTCTCGGTTTACATACAGCGCATTCGGAAAGTATTCAGACCCCTTAACTTTTTCCACATTTTGTTACATTACAACCTTCTTCTAAAATTGATAAAAATGTTTATTTTCCTTTATCGAGTTTGGTCTGTAGAGTGATAAAGCGAAACCTGTTATTTACATTTTTTAGCAAATGTATTAAAAATAAAAACATTTACATAAGTATTCAGACTATTTACTTAACACTTTGTTGAATCACCTTTGGGAGAGATAACAGCCTTGAGTATTTTTGGATATGACGCTACAAGCCAGCCACACTTGTATTTGGGGAGTTTCTCTCATTCCTCACTGCAGATCATCTCAAGTTCTGTCAGGTTGGATGTGGAAGGTTGCTGCACAGCTATTTTCAGGTCTCTCCAGAGATGTTAAATCAGGTTCAAGTCCGAGATCTGGCCGGGCCACTGAAGGACATTCAGAGACTTGTCCTGAAGCCACTCCTGCATTGTCTTGGCTGTGTGCTTAGGGTCGTTTTCCTGTTGGAAGGTGAACCTTCATCCCAGTGTAACGGCGTTCGTCTGTTGAAGGAGAAGCGGACCAAAATGCAGCGTGGTGGTTACTCATGTTCTTTAATGAAGAATAGACGATACATGAAATAACTATAAACATACAAAAAACAACAAACGAAACGTGAAAACCTATACAGCCTGTCTGGTGCTAACTAACACAAAGACAGGAACATTCACCCACAAACACACAGTGAAACCCAGGCTACCTAAATATGGTTCCCAATCAGAGACAACGAGAATCACCTGACTCTGATTGAGAACCGCCTCAGGCAGCCAAGCCTATGCTATACACCCCTACTCAGCCACAATCCCCAATGCCTACAAAAAACCCAATACGACAACACAATAAACCCATGTCACACCCTGGCCTGAACAAATAATTAAAGAAAACACAAAATACTAAGACCAAGGCGTGACACCCAGTCTGAGATCCGGAGTGCTCTGGAGCAGGTTTTCATCAATAACCTCTCTTTACTTTGCTCTGTTCATCTTTCCCTCGATCCTGACTAGTCTCCCAGTCCCTGCCGCTGAAAAACATCCCCACAGCATGAATGCTGTCGCCACCACCATGCTTCACCACATGGATGGTGACAGGACTCCTCCAGATGTGACGCTTGGCATTCAGGCCAAATAGTTCAATCTGGGTTTCATCAGATCAAAGAATCTTGTTTCTCATGGTCTGAGAGTCTTTAGGTGCCTTTTGGCAAACTCCAAGCGTGCTGTCATGTGCATTTTACTGTGGAGTGGCTTCCGTCTGGCCACTACCATAGGCCTGATTGGTGGAGTTTTGCAGAGATGGTTGTCCTTCTTGAAGGTTCTCCCAACTCCACAGAGGGACTCTAGAGCTCTGGCAGAGTCAGGTTCTTAGTCACCTCCTTGACCAAGGCCCTTCTTCCCCAATTGCTCAGTTTGGCCGGGCGGCCAGCTCTAGGAAGAGTCTTGGTGGTTCCGAACTTTTTTCATTTAAGAATGATGGAGGCCACTGTGGTCTTGGGGACCTTCAATGCTGCAGACATTTTTTGGTACCATTCCCCAGATCTGTGCCTCGACACAATCCTGTCTCGGAGCGCTACGGACAATTCCTTCGACCTCATGGCTTGGTTTTTGCTCTGACAAATCATGTCCAATAAATGTAATTTACCACAAGTGGATTCCAATCAAGTTGTAAAAACATCTCAATGATGATCAGTGGAAACAGGATGCACCTGTGCTCAATTTCGAGTCTCATAGCAAAGGGTCTGAATACTTATGTAGATGAAGTATTTCCGTTTTTTAAAAATTAAATATGCAAATATTTCAAAAAACCTGTTTTCGCTTTGTCGTTGTGGGGTATTGTGTCTAGATTGCTGAGGAAAATGTTTAATTTAATACATTTTTGAATAAGGCTGTAACACAACAAAATGTAGAAAAAGTCAATGGGTCTGAATACTCTCCGAAGGCACTGTACATATAGATTGCATTTGATTAATAAAACAATGCTATTTGAGTTGTTAATCAGATTCGTTCCGCTGTTCTTGATTTATTTAATTTTTTAGTTTTTCCCCCTTACTCTTTAATTGTTTAAAACATTACTGCATTGATAGGAGCTATTAACATAAGGACTTCGCTGCACCCGCTATAACACCTGCTAAACTGTGTACACGACCAATAAACTTTGATTTGGTTTGAACAAGGCGCTTGATTAGTGCAACTGAGGGCTGCTTAAAAAAATGCATTCCAGAACAAAGATGATGGTTTTATGATTATCTGCTCGACTTTGAAACATTTTAATCCAATTGGTGTCTTGTCCGACTACCCACTTCCGCCTGCAACTCACGCTGCAAAAAACTATTTTGTGTCCTGCCAGTGGGTATACTACAGGCATGCAGCCCTCTGCACACACATTATGCTTTCTATTCTATTAGTTTCCCCAAATGTGTGCTCATTATAGTATTATTATTAGGCCTACTGTTACACAGCATGTTCTGGAATTTACAGTAAAAAAGAGCAATTATTTTGACTGTTACTACTAGGTCCATGTATTTGAAGGTGTCTTGAGTGGCAGTGAAAGAGCAGGTTCACACAATGTTGATTTGTTAGTCATTCAGCAAGTACTTGGACCATGTGTCATATGTTGTCTTTAAGTGTAGCTGTTGAAGCTGAACCTGGAGGAAAGTTTTAAGCTTCAGAGCAGAAACTCCACAGCAGGAACTACCATATACGGGCTTAAGTTACATATTGGACTGCTTTAGAGCAGGAACTCCATATATGGGCACATGGACATAGAGCTGTGACCATGCCAATTTGCTCACCTGCATCCAATCTTCATTAGCTATAAATCCGCCTCATTCACGAAAGGTTGCTGGATTGAATCCCTGAGCTAACAAGGTAAAAATCTGTCGTTCTGCCCATGAACAAGGCAGTTAACCCACTGTTCTCCGGTAGGCCGTCATTGTAAATAAGAATTTGTTCTTAACTGTCTTGCCCAGTTAAATAAATAAGAAATTCATTTGATTCCACATGCTTAATCCCAATGTTTGGAATCCCTATTGGTTGAATACACTGTTTCTTCTCTCGGGACTTTTTGGTTTATGATTATTCTTATCATAACCACATTAACCCCCTGATTGTTTGAATACACACTATTAGAGGCTTCTGGTGGAGGGAAGAAAAACAGGATGAGAAATAATCATGCCCCCATCCGTGCAGAAAATGTGAAGACGATGCTCGAAGGGTATGCTGGATAAATAAAAACATTGTGGAGAAATGGGGGTGGACTCATCGATTTAAGGTGCAATTGTGCAATTTCATTCTTGTTCCAGCACAATAAGGAATGAGATTAAGCTCTATTTGGACCTGTTCAGGGGATCTCCTCTTTTCTGTCAGGGGCTACAACACACACACACCCCGCCTTGTCAGCACGCCCCTAGGGAAATCATGTGTCTCCAGACAGGACAGGCCTGGTCCATGTATATATTCATGGACTTAATCTGGCATCATTTCTGCTCTGTGGGAAAAACAAATGTATCCCCATTTGGCCTGCTGACCACAGCACACTCACTGGAGAGTACGACGGTCCTCCTAACATTGTCATGGCTTCACCCCTATTGCACAAACTGTGTTGTGTGTGTGTGAGGGGGGCAAGGGTGTAGCTATGTGGGTGTATGTTTGCATGCATGTGTGTGTGTATTGTGCATTTGTGTGTGTGCTTGCAAGCGGGTGTATGCTTATAAACAGCGTGAAATATTCTGAACTTGTACAGGGGGCCCAAACAGTGGCATCTGTGGTAGTCAGTTTGAATGGGAGGATGGGAGATGTACCCAGCAGATGCTGTGTGTGTATGAAACAGATGAATTATTAAAACATGCTTCACAGATGAAAAGTGGGTCCTGAGGCTAGAATGGAACATATTTATTCCACTGCCACAGACTGAAGTACACTTAGCTTCTCCTCTCAACTTATTGACTGTCTCAATGAAGTGAGTAAACAGCTATTTATTTTGCATTGCTGCAACCGTGCACAAATAATCTGTTGCGTCTCCTGGGATGAGGCGTCAAATTAATACGTGTGTTTAGTGATTAAGATAAGATAAAATGAGAGCTTGTGTGTGCGTGCGCGCGTGCGCGCGTGTGTGTGAGTGTGTCTGCTCTCAGCTGAAGGACAGCGCCGTATTTTACCCAGGCCTCACCCCAAGCTACATATACAAATATATCCTCCCTGCTTCCTCTGCTGATGTCTGTTTGTCAGCCTCTCTCTCTTTCTTTCTCTCTTTCTCACCACCCTCTTTCCATTGCACATCACCATTGCTCATATGTATTCACCAGTCAAAGAGAAAGTGAGAGAGAATGAGAGAGGGGACGAGAGTCAGGAAGACTGCCAAAGACCTAAACAGTGGTGAGTTGGCTTTCTTTTTTTGACAAAGGAGGGTGATGTGTTGCAAAGAACCCCAGAAGTCCCCAGGAGGGAAGTAGAGGAAGGGGGAATGCAGCAGGTCACATCTGTCTCTGGCACAGAGAGTGTGTGTGTGTGTATGTTTGCGTAAAACTGAGAGAGAGTGAAAAAGAGAGAGACCACCTGCTCCTGACAGGATTCCAGTCTTCACCAGGACCTGCCACCATGTGAATGGCTGACAAATTATTCGGTCCAGGATCTGGGGATCTGCAGTGTATCTGATGGAGGAGGCCAAGGAAAATTGTCATTTTTTTCTTACCATTACCTTCTAAAGATACCTCCGCGTTCCACACACTATTCCCAGCCAAACCAGGGGAGTGGGTCTCAGATGCAGATAAGCAGCTGCTAAAGCCCTGCCCCTCAGCCCTTGCATTCATTTACAGGTGTACAGCAGGATCAGGAGAGTTTAGAATTTCACTATGGCCTGACTCGAGCTCTCACAGATGGACAGAGAAACAGACAAACAGAGAGACAGACTGAGTTGAGGCAATCTAAAGCAGGGTTGTTGTTTTTTGAGATATGTCAGGTTCAGGGAAATAGGTTTTTCTTGGAATACAATTGTGTTGCAGACATATAATGCAAAATGATAGCAAAGAATGTATTGATGACAGTGCTGTTCTAAAATAAATGACGCCATCAACACATACTGTATGTAAGGAGAGGTGTGAGGGTTGGGAATAAACAGGCATATAAGCATCACACTGTTTGAGGGTTGGGAATAAACAGTTTATAAGCATCACACTGTGGAATACTAAGTCAAGCCAAGCCAATACATTCAATGGACAAACATTTTGTGCCACTGTCAACCCTGCTATGCTTAACAAAAGTGTATAAAGACTCCAAAATATTTTGCTAAATTTTAATTACATTTTTAGGTGTCACATTTTTATTTGAACAGTAAGAGGGGAGAGAGGTAGAAGTCAAGCGGGCCTTTGGTAGTTCATCAACTCATGTTTTGTTTGCTATAATATAATGTGAAACTGGCTTGTGTTGTGTCCCCCGTTGGACTCGCCTGTTCTATTGATATTTTTCTGTTATTTGTACACTGTAAAGCGATCAATTTCCCCCATCAAAATCGCTTTCACAAGCGTGTTAAGATGTCTTTGGTGTTTACCTTAATCTGCTGTCAGAGAGAGAGAGAGCAGGAGCTTGGGAGCATAGGGGGGAACACTGCTTTGTGCCCTAAGCATTTTAGTGAAGGCATGAACTGGCTCAAAGGCTGTCAACACACACACACACTCTCGCACAAGTCAAAATATACACACATTCCCTTGCACATATCAACACACACATCAACACATACACATACACTGCTCTCAACTGGGCTGCCAGTAAAGATCCAATTATGGAAATGAACATGGATTCAGGTGTCCGCAAACAAACATTAACATACTGTACATAGAAACACACACAATGCTCATTATACATGATTTCTTGCCTGTGTGTATTTTACAGAGGGAATAAAAACACAAGTGTACCAACCACTGCTCTGATCAGTATACCAACCGCTACTCTGCTTTTGTTGGCATTTTTTAGAAGTTGTTGTTGATGAAGGCCATCTGAGGAGTGTGTTCCACTCAAATCAAATCAAATTGTATTGGTCACATACACAAGGTTAGCAGATGTTAATGTGAGTGTAGCGAAATGCTTGTGCTTCTAGTTCCAACAGTGCAGTAATATCTAACAAGTAATCTAACAATTCCCAACTACTACCTAATGCACACAAATTGGACAATTCCACAAAACTACCTAATACCCACAAATCTAAAGGGGTGAATGAGAATACAGTGGGGCAATAAAGTATTTAGTCAGCCACCAATTGTGCAAGTTCGCCCATTTAAAAAGATGAGAGGCCTGTAATTTTCATCATAGGTACACTTCAACTATGACAGACAAAATGAGAAAAAAAATCCATAAAATCACACTGTAGGATTTTAAATGAATTTATTTGCAAATTATGGTGGAAAATAAGTATTTGGTCACCTACAAACAAGCAAGATTTCTGGCTCTCACAGACCTGTAACTTCTTCTTTAAGAGGCTCCTCTGTCCTCCACTCGTTACCTGTATTAATGACACCTGTTTGAACATGTTATCAGTATAAAAGAGACCTGTCCACAACCTCAAACAGTCACACTCCAAACCCCACTATGGCCAAGACCAAAGAGCTGTCAAAGGACACCAGAAACAAAATGGTAGACCTGCACCAGGCTGGGAAGACTGAATCTGCAATAGGTAAGCAGCTTGGTTTGAAGAAATCAACTGTGGGAGCAATTATTAGGAAATGGAAGACATACAAGACCACTGATAATCTCCCTCGATCTGGGACTCCACGCAAGATCTCACCCCGTGGGGTCAAAATGATCACAAGAACAGTGAGCAAAAATCCCAGAACCACACGGGGAGGCCTAGTGAATGACCTGCAGAGAGCTGGGACCAAAGTAATAAAGCCTACCATCAGTAACACACTACGCCGCCAGGGATTCAAATCCTGCAGTGCCAGACGTGTCCCCCTGCTTAAGCCAGGACATGTCCAGGCCCGTCTGAAGTTTGCTAGAGAGCATTTGGATGATCCAGAAGAAGATTGGGAGAATGTCATATGGTCAGATGAAACCAAAATATAACTTTTTGGTAAAAACTCAACTCATCGTGTTTGGAGGACAAATAATGCTGAGTTGCATCCAAAGAACACCATACCTACTGTGAAGCATGGGGGTGGAAACATCATACTTTGGGGCTGTTTTTTTGCAAAGGGACCAGGACGTCTGATCCGTGTAAAGGAAAGAATGAATGGGGCCATGTATCGTGAGATTTTGATTGAAAACCTCCTTCCATCAGCAAGGGCATTGAATATGAAACGTGGCTGGGTCTTTCAGCATGACAATGATCCCAAACACAACGCCTGGGCAACGAAGGAGTGACTTCGTAAGAAGCATTTCAAGGTCCTGGAGTGGCCTAGCCAGTCTCCAGATCTCAACCCCATAGAAAATCTTCGGAGGGAGTTGAAAGTCTGTGTTGCCCAGCAACAGCCCCAAAACATCACTGCTCTAGAGGAGATTTGCATGGAGGAATGGGCCAAAATATCAGCAACTGTGTGTGAAAATCTTGTGAAGACTTACAGAAAACGTTTGACCTCTGTCATTGCCAACAAAGTTTTGAGATAAACTTTTGTTATTGACCAAATACTTATTTTCCACCATCATTTGCAAATAAATTCATTAAAAATCCTACAATGTGATTTTCTGGAATATTTTGTCTGTCACTGTTGAAGTGTACCTATGATGAAAATTACAGGCCTCTGTCATCTTTTTAAGTGGGAGAACTTGCACAATTGGTGTTGACTAAATACTTTTTTGCCCCACTGTATGTACATATAAATATATGGATGAGCGATGGTGGAGCAGCATAGGCAAAGTGCAGTAGATGGTATAAAATACAGTATATGCATGTGATATGAGTAATGTAAGATATGTAAACAATATTAAATTGGCATTATTTAAAGTGGCATTGTTTAAAGTGACTAGTGATCCATTTATTAAAGTGTCCAGTGATTGGATTTCAATGTAGGCAGCAGCCTCTCTGAGTTAGTGATTGCTGTTTAGCAGTCTTATGGCCTTTGGTGGCTCGGGTGGCTGTTGTCCTTGATGATCTTTTTGGCATTCCTGTGACATCGGGTGCTGTAGGTTCCCCCGGTGATGCGTTGTGCAGGCCGCACCACTCTCTGGAGAGTCTTGCGGTTGAGTGTGGTGCAATTGCCGTACCAGGCTGTGATACAGCCCGCCAGGATGCTCTCAATTGTGCATCTGTAAAATTTTGTCAGGGTTTTGGGTGACAAGCCCAATTTCTTCAGCCTCCTGAGGTTGAAGAGGCACTATTGCACCTTCTTCACCACACTGTCTGTGTGGGTGGACCATTTCAGTTTGTCTGTGATGTGTATGCCCAGGAACTCAAAACTTTCCACTTTCTCCACTGCTGTCCCTTCGATGTGGATAGGGGTGCTCCCTCTGCTGTTTCCTGAAGTCCACAATCATCTCCTTTGTTTTGTTGACATTGAGTGAGAGGTTGTTTTCATTTACATTACATTTACATTTAAGTCATTTAGCAGACGCTCTTATCCAGAGCGACTTACAAATTGGTGCGTTCACCTTAAGACATCCAGTGGAACAGCCACTTTACAATAGTGCATCTAAATCTTTCAAGGGGGGGGGGGGTGAGAAGGATTACTTTATCCTATCCTAGGTATTCCTGAAAGAGGTGGGGTTTCAGGTGTCTCCGGAAGGTGGTGATTGACTCCGCTGTCCTGGCGTCGTGAGGGAGTTTGTTCCACCATTGGGGGGCCAGAGCAGCGAACAGTTTTGACTGGGCTGCGCGGGAACTGTACTTCCTCAGTGGTAGGGAGGCGAGCAGGCCAGAGGTGGATGAACGCAGTGCTCCTGCAGTTTTCCTGACACCGCACTCTGAGTGCCCTCACCTCCTCCCTTGTAGGCTGTCTCGTGGTTGTTGGTGGTCAAGCACACTGTTGTGTCGTCTACAAACTTGATGATTGAGTCGGAGGCGTGCAAGGCCACGTAGTCATGGGTGAACAGGGAGTACAGGAGAGGGCTGAGTACACACCCTTGTGGGGCCCCAGTGTTGACAGTCAGCGAAGTGGAGATGTTGTTTCCTACCTTCACCACCTGGGGGCGGCCCGTCAGGACGTCCAGGACCCAGTTGCACAGGGAGGGGCTGAGACCCAAGGCCTCCAACTTGATGATGAGCTTGGAGGGTACTTTGGTATCGAATGCTGAGTTGTAGTCAGTGAACAGCATTCTTACATAGATATTACTTTTGTCCAGATGGGATAGAGCAGTGTGCAGTGTGATGGCGATTGTGTCATCTGTGGACCTGTTGAGGCGGTATGTAAACTGAAGTGGGTCTAGGGTGGCCGGTAAGGTGACGGTGATACGATCCTTGACTAGCCTCTCAAAGCACTTTATAATGACAGAAGTGAGTGCTATGGGGCGGTAGTCATTTAGTTATGTTATCTTTGCTTTCTTGGGTACAGGAACAATGGTAGCCATCTTGAAGCACATGGGGACAACAGACTGGGATAGGGAGCGAAATATGTCCGTAAACACACCAGCCAGCTGGTCTGCACATGCTCTGAGGACGCGGCTAGGGATGCCGCCTTGCAATGTTAACACATTTAAATGTTTCACTCATGTCGGCCACTGAGAAGGAGAGGAGGGGGCCGCAGTCTTTGTTAGCGAGCCACGACGGTGGTGCTGTATTATCCTCAAAGCGGGCAAAGAAGGTGTTTAGTTTGACTGGAAGCGTGACGTCGGTATCCGTGACATGGCTGTTTTTGTTTTTGTAGTCTGTGATTTCCTGTAGACTCTGCCACATACGTCTCGAGTCTGAGCCATTGAATTGTTGCAACACACATTCCAAATGTGTGTTGTAACTGTGAAATGTAAAATCACAGGCCTTCTTTTGCAGCTGTGACAGCAGTTTGCCCCTTGTGTCTTGGAGACATCCAAGCAGCCCTTGCATCCTGCAGACAGATAGACCAGGCATGTGGTTGTTGTTATAAACTCTCCTCAGTCTCTCGCTTTAGGCTCTATACAGAGCAGAGATGGAGCAAAGGGGGCTATTAGTAGGGACAGAGCGAGAGGGGGGAGAATGGCAGCGAGAGAGGGGGGAGAAGGAGTGAGAGAGATGCCGAGAGAAAGCGATGCAGAAGGAAAGAGAGAAGGAAGAAAGAAAGACAGAAATAGACAGAGAGAGAGAGTAACTGTCAAAGTGGTTGACTTGTTTATGGTCTTTGGGTCATCCTACCAACCATGGCTTTTGCTGTAAATAAAGCAGCATGGTCAGAGCTCTATTCACTTCCCTCAGAAAGTGGCTGACCACAAACTCACATTTTCCTGTGTCATTCTCCACCAAGAGGTGGGTTCTGTGATACGCCGTGAGCAGTTCGGTCTTTCAAGCTAAACATCCCAATTCATACTCTTTGAAATAAAAGAGATGCCTATGTCAATGTGTTGTCTACGCTAATTTTTCTGAGTGGGAGAAAGCTATCTAACTATTTTCAGAAGTTTAAGTTTCATGGCTTTGTGTATGTATATTATGCAAATGAAATACAATATGCTATTTGTACAACAAGATCTCCTTAATTTACTGCATTGCTAGATGTTTGTTGAAACAGTCAAATTCAGGATTTTGAACTTTGTTATGCAACTATTTTCTGAATCAAGGAAGGAACACAATCTCTGAGTTTTCTGTGACAATAATCAATATTATCAAGATACCTCTTACCACAAATATGCGCTTATGCGCCTATATATTTAATGAGACGAAGTCTATCATGGGCCTACTTAACCATAATCATCAACCTATTCCGCCCCACCTGCCCCTGGCCTGGCTTCTCTCTCCCTGTTGGTTTGCCTCTATGGTCAGTGAACTGGGAGACCAGTTCATGTAACTTTTAATTGAGTGATAATGAAGACGGCTCATCTCAGATTATGGCAGCAGAGGTGCATTAATGTGAAAGAGGCTCAGTGGATTATCCCGAGTATTAGCCTTCCATGCTGTCCATCCACTGAAGAGAGAGAGAGAGAGACATAGCCTGAATGGACCGCAGAGCAACATAAGGGACATTAGCATGAGAGCCAGACCGTGTGTGTGTGTGTGTGTGTGTGTGTGTGTGTGTGTGTGTGTGTAGTAGACGTCACAATATCTGTCTGTCCTAACACAAACTTTATGCATAATAAGTTAATATAGTTTTATAATATTATGCATAATATTATGCATAATAAATTGAAAGCTGCAGATAACATCTGACTCTTTCTACAGTATCTCAATGTCCATCTCTCTCTCTCTCTCTCTCCCTCCCTCTGTCTCTCTATCCTCTGTCGTCATCGTTATCAAATTATACAGTTGTTCAAGCGCAGTGCTTGAATCCTAAGGACCTCTGGGACGGGATTTGTCTCCGGCAAGCCCCCTTCTAACGGGGATTAAGAGGATTAGAAACCATAAAATGACCCCCGCTCCATCTCCCCAGCGCCAGGCCCAGTGTTTCCCAGCCCACACCCATCTCGGCCAGGGACGGACCCCAGACCAAAAGGCCCGCTTTACCAACGTCCTCCCTGAAAGGTCCCCTATTAACATGACAAAAGGGGCTCCCTTTGATCCGCCATGGCAGAGCACAATGCAGTGGCTACAGTCTCTCCTGCTCATTTAAGGGACAAACGGCATTACACTTGGCAGTGACATTGTTCTAAACTCCAAACATGGAGCTCCTTACATTCGCCACGGAGCTCAAGGTGTCATATTCATTATTTAAATCTGATGTGGATTTTTAGCTCCGTATCCCTCCAAGGCCTTTGCCAAGAGCCAGAAGGTCTGGGCTTTGCATTAGTTTTGTTAATTAATTAGGCCTGAAACGACGGTTTGATCTCCAGCCAAATCTGAGAACAGGGGAAACTTCCAGATCTAACCTATTTTTCTTTAAGTATGTTTTCTATTCTTTCTCTTTTTTGGGCTTGCTGAAATGTTCATTTTCCACCCATCGTGTGTAGAGTAGCGGTGATTTAGGGCACACAATGCCTGAGTGGAAGGGTCAAGAGTTTTGCAGTTAACCAGCTTCACAGGGTCAATGGCGAAGGTAATTGCAGCACATGTTTTATCGCTTACGAGTCTTGACAGAACAGTTTACTCAAGTTGTATCAACAAAAAAGGTAGGACTAGAATCAACTTTTTTTTAAGAGAAGAAAGAAAGAAAGAAAATAGGTAGGTAAGAGTGGGTTTTGTGTGTTTATATTTCACTCTCTTATTCACACTTGACATTGATGAGTACTTGAGATGACAAAGCATGGTTTGACATTTTACCAAACAAGTAAAACATTTCCCTGCTTTTCTTTTCACTCAGGACTTTGTTAGAACTGAGTACGGTATGTGCTTACAGCATACGACATATTTCATTTGACTAGCAAACCGCATGTCAAACCATCATTTTTGATCCTCTGTGATGGATTTCAATAACAAGCACATTTATAACGTTATCTATATGTATGTTTAACATTACGTTAAAAACACTCATTCTTAATGACACTGACTTAACTGGAGTGTGAAATCTTCAAGGCCAAGGCTTGTTTGTCATGCAGGCAACATCACACAAATCAGCCTAACCAAAGGAGGCCCTGTAGCAACTTCCATACCAGCAGATGTCTTATAAGATAGACCTATATAGGGAACAGACGTATGTTCTGATGGTGAAGTTTGTGTGCTGGTCATTTCAAATTGTTGGAATATTTCTGATATCTCCAATAAATCAGAGATCCATCATAGGATAGTGAGCATGAGAGACAGGACAGTTGCTACAACAAGCATTAGTCGTCCCGTTGTCATCCTCGACGATATACCACGAGACAGTCCTCTCTGCTGGGTTTCCATGTCACTCCTCTTTGTGCGCCCCAAATTGACAAGTTTATACATAATTGAAACTTGTTTTACGAAAAAGAGAATGAGGACTGTGTTTCCTCTATTGACTGTGAGGTGGATGGGTCAGGGGGGGTGGAAGGATAGAGGTAGGAGGGGTGTATTAGAGAGATAGAAAGGCGAGATGGGAGCCTTTTTGCTGGTTCTTAGTGGGGATGTGTGGATAGAGGGAGGAGGGAGGGGGGCGTCAGAGAGAGACAGGCTGATGTTTGATGTGCAGAGGCGGACGCTCCTCCCTAACAGAAAGAGAGTAGCGCTAGAGCGCCAAATGCTGCCTACCTTACTGCCTTACCCTCCTCTCCCCCTGCCTCCTCTTTGGCTCCTTTGGCTGAGGGGAACACCAGGGACTAAGTGAATTAAGCCCTCTGGTCTATGTGGAAAATTAATTTACTCTCTCAATGGAGCTCGAAACTCAACGCCTGGGCCCTGCAATACTACTCAAAAACTAGGGAGAGGTTTCAAAGCTCTCCTGTGTAGTGTAGAGAGAGGAGGGGGAGATATATATATATATATATAGAGAGAGAGAGAGAGAGAGATTTTGAGAGGGAGAAAGACAGTGTTCTTGGGTGAGGAGAGATTGGAGGTGTCAGGACACAGTGGGTAACAAGGCTTTACATCCCTCTCTAATCAAATACAATGCATTTTCAGTTACTCCAGACTGACCTGACAATTTGTAATAATGCACAATAATGCTAAGATTGCTGATTGTTATTTTCCTTCAGTTAAACTTTCACTGCCCTAAAATGTGACTAGTTGGACTGATAAACAGTTTCAGAGCATAACGTTATTCGATGTTGAGCTTTCAAACTTATTCTAAAATGTTGATGATCACAATGAGCTGAAGATTCAATCCTGAACTGTACAACTGGGGAATAGAATAGTTATAAATGAACTTTACAAAGGATTAACACTGTTATCATCACCTCACTCTGACCATACCCAATTTAGCTCCCTCGCTTCTCCATCTCCATGGCTCAGATGTAGATCAAACTCAGACATCCAATATGTGTCTCTCTCTCTAATCCTCCATTTATTTACACACATACCCCAATCCCCCAACCTCCTGCCACCCCCACCCCTTCCCACCCCAGTGAGTGAATTAATCATCCGACTCGCCCGTGGCACTGTGGGCTTGAAGTTGACCCCCCATGACCCCCAAACAAACACACATCCTTGCCCTGCCCACTCCGCAGGCCCACACCACCAGCCCTCAATGAATACAAAGGATTGTGGGGATTAGCCCCAGTAAGATATTTGGTTGGGCATTGTTCTCGCCTCCTAAGTGAGGTTTTTACCGTTCAGATGCAGCATGGAGGCCGGGGCCTGATTCGGAGATGGAGAGCGAGGGAGAGAGGGAACAGAGAGGGAGAGTGATAATTACCTCTTCCTGAGAGAGATGACAGCTTTGGCCTCTGCGTTCCTGAATCTTGCGCAGCAACTGAATAGAGAGCTTTCATACTGTATATCATTTTAATCTTTCATGTTCCGATCCAGCAGATGGCTTATTACTGGGCACTGCGAGGAGACAGGGAGCTAGACAAATGGCCTGTGTCTCTTTTAAGGAGGGATGTGGGGAAAATGGCATTCATATAGGGCAAGAGCAGCAGATAACTGTATATAAGGCTGTTTGCAGCCTATAAATCATAAAACTATTAATGCGAGACAGATCTGAGTCCAACGGCTTGGTGGAAGGACATTGAACGCGTAGAAATGAGATGCATCCAAAATATGAAAGATATACGTATATGACGTGCATGTTAAATCTGCGCATATCGTGACATTGTAAACAAAAATCTTTTACATACAATTGATTTCATTTCTATTTTTAATTTGTCCACGATAAAAGAGAGAACCAATTCCATAAACTGGTTGAATTGGTGATTCCTAGCTCATTATCTTTTCTAAGTGAAATGTATTAAAACGTATTTTCCTGATGATGGTAAATTGGTCACATTTATTCACAGAGTGGGATTCTAACTTGATATCATCTAACAGAATTACAGTAGATATGATAAAAGTGTCGTAATAATTGTATTCTTAAAGGTGTTTTTGTCTCAATATCTGGGTAACAATTTTATTTAACCTTTATTTAACTAGGCAAGTCAGTTAATTAATTTAATTTAACTTATTTACAATGACGGCCTACCAAAAGGCAAAAGGCCTCCTGCGGGGACGGGGGCCTGGGATTTAAAAGAAATAATAAATACAACATGAATATATGAAAAAACACACATCACAACAAGAGACACAACACAACACTACATAAAGAGAGACCTAAGACAAAAACATAGCAAGGCAGCAACACATGACAACACAGAATGGTAGCAACACAACATAACAACAACATGGTAGCAACACAACACGGTAGCAGCACAAAACATGGTACAAACATTAGTGGGCACAGTCAACAGCACAACGGTCAAGAAGGTAGAGAAAACAATACATCATACAAAGCAGCCACAACTGTCAGTAAGAGTGTCCATGATTGAGTCTTTGAATGAAGAGATTGAGATAAAACTGTCCAGTTTGAGTGTTTGCAGTCGCTTCCTGCAGCGAACTGAAAAGAGGAGCGTCCCAGGGATGTGTGTGCTTTGGGGACCTTTAACAGAATGTGACTGGCATTGTATGTGGAGGTTCAGGGCTGCAGTATATATCTCAGATAGGGGGGAGTGAGGCCTAAGAGGGTTTTATAAATAAGTATCAACCATACAGAGATGACCAGTTTACAGAGTAAGTATAGAGTGCAGTGTTGTGTCCTATAAGGAGCATTGATGGAAAATCTGATGGCTGAATGGTAAAGAACATCAAGCTGCTCGAGAGCACCCTTACCTGCTGATCTATAAATTATGTCTCCATAATCTAGCATTGGTAGGATGGTCATCTGAATCAGGGGTAGATTGGCAGCTGTGGTGAAAGAGGAGTGATTACGATAGAGGAAACCAAGTCTAGATTTAACCTTAGCCTGCAGCTTTGATATGTGCCGAGAGAAGGACAGTGCACCGTCTAGCCATACTCGCAAGTACTTTTATGAGGTGACTCCCTCAAGCTCTAAACCCTCAGAGGTAGTTATAACACCTGTGGGAAGAGGGGCATTATTTTACCAAACCACATGACTTTTGCTTTGGCGGTGTTCAGAACAGGGTTAAGGGTCGAGAAAGCTTGTTGTGGAGCAATTAACACAAAATCCGGGGAGGGGCCAGCTGAGTATAAGACTGTATCATCTGCATATAAATGGATGAGAGAGCTTCCTACTTCTTGAGCTATGTTGTTGATGTAAATAGAAAAGAGCGTGGGGTCTAGGATTGAGCCTTGGGGTACTCCCTTGGTGACAGGCAGTGGCTGAAACAGCATATTTTCTGACTTTATACACTGCACTCTTTGAGAGAGGTAGATAGCAAACCAGGCCAAAGACCCCTCAGAGACTCCTTAGCCCACTAGAATGGAATGGTCTACCGTATCAAAAGCTTTGGCAAAGTTGATAAAAATAGCAGCACAATATTGCTTTGAATCAGTGACACATCCATAACCTGAGCGGAAACCAGATTGCATACCAGAGCGAATACTATAGATATAAAGAAAGCAAGTCAGTAGATTATTGACAAGTTTTCCAACACTTTTGATAAACATGGCGAAATAGAAAAAGGCCTATAACAGTTAGGATCAGCTTGATCTCCTCCTTTAAATAAAGGACGAACTGCGGCTGCCTTCAAAGCAATGGGAAACTCCCCAGAAAGGAGAGACAGGTTAAAAAGGTTGGAGATAGGATTGGCAATGAAAGGGGCAGCAACCTTATTAAAGAAGAAAGGGTCTACACCATCTGACCCAGGTGGTTTTCTGGGGTCAAGTTTAACTAATTTACTACCCGGTGATGTCACCAGGCAGGCCAAAACTCCATCCCACCAGAACAGGTATTTTCAAACAGCTCTTACACTAAAAGGGCATCATCATAATTTTCACAATTTCACATTTATTATTCCAACCTCATAGTGTGGCAATATACACTGAGCACACAAAACATTAAGAACACCTGCTCTTTCCATTAAATAGACTGACTAGGTGAATCCAGGTGAAAGCTATGATCCCACATAGATGTCACTTGTTAAATCCACTTAAATCAGTGTAGATGAAGGGGAGGAGACAGGTTAAAAAATGATTTTTAGAGGGTGAATGGGCAAGACAAGAGATTTAAGTACCTTTGAACAGGATATGGTTGTACGTGTCAAGAACTGCAATGCAGCTGGGTTTTTCATGCTCAACAGTTTCCCATGTGTAGCAAAAATGGTCCACCACCCAAAAGACAGCC
Source organism: Oncorhynchus nerka (assembly GCF_034236695.1). Taxonomy (NCBI): domain Eukaryota; kingdom Metazoa; phylum Chordata; class Actinopteri; order Salmoniformes; family Salmonidae; genus Oncorhynchus; species Oncorhynchus nerka. The sequence continues at coordinate 36,398,695 of NC_088398.1, forward strand.
AGCCAGCCAACTTGACACAACTGTGGGAAGCATTGGAGTCAACGTGGGCCAGCATCCAAGCGATTTGACACCTTGTAGAGTCCCCGACGAATTGAGGCTGTTCTGAGGGCAAAAGAGAGATGCAACTACATATTAGGAAGGTGTTCTTAATGTTTTGTACACTCAGCCTATATACAACACAGGAAATCACGTTTTGATAACTCTGAACTGGGTCTTTAAGGTCAAGTTCAGTCCGCTTATCTAAAGGAAGGATCTCAAGTCAGTCCTTTTGGATCTCAGAACACATATAGGAAGGAGTATACAAATCATCTTCTTGGTCTAAGCAGACCCACATAAGAAACTGAAAATATCTGTATGTTGTTGGAAAAATACGTTTTCAGTGCAAATATGAAAATAATACAAATGAATTGCAATTTTATCTCGAGTTGGCCGGATCTGTATGGTTTGGGGGTACATCACAGGAATGCAGTGAGGTGTTGGAGGGACATCTCCGTTTAATTTCAATTCATTGCACTTTGTATTTGGAGACTCCCTTTTCCCACTCTCCCTCTCTTCCCCTCCCTTCTTCTTTCTCTCCACCTCGATGTCACCCTTCCCAACGGAAACAATAAGGTTTCATCTCCAGCTCTGACAATGATACATGGGCCTGATGGCGAACACTTTCAGGTGTTGCCATTAAAAAGCCATTTTTCAATAGCAACCACGTGAAATAAATACAAATCAATGTATTAGTGTAATAGTGTAATGTTCTAATAACTCTGAAGCTTTTTATTGGCATCTGTGGAGCCCAGGTTGCTGTATTATCTACACCTTTTCAATTATTTGTATCTTTCTCTCTTGCTGGTTAGGTTTCACCAATGAGAGAGTGAGAGAGAGTGAGAGAGAGTGAGAGAGAGAGTGAGAGAGAGAGAGAGTTTGAGTTTTTATAAAACCTTTATTTTTTACTCAAGTGTTAACATAAATAATGACACACTGCCTTTTCAGAAATGAAACAACAAATGTAATTCCTACACAAAAATAAATACATAACATATACATTCAACTTATTTCATCAGCAAAAAATCATTTCCCCTCCTCTACAAAACAAAGCGCTCCTTCGTAGGCCCACTTCTCCTCAAATAATAGGAGATCTTTTACAGCTGAAAAGAACTCAAAATCTACTTTTATTCTTGCTTTCACTAATCCTTTAAAAACACATCTTTACATCCTGCCCATATCCCGTTTCTATCTTATGTTTCCTACTCAGAAAAATTGACATCTTAGATTGTCCCAAAATAAAATTTAACATTTGACATTTTCTTTTCTGTTGTTTACTATATTGATACCCCAAAATAAAAACAGTGTTATTGAAAAACTCCCCTACAGCTTTAAACAAAGATTCCAGCATTTCCAATAGAGGTTTTATCCTCTCACACTCCATAAAACAGTGAAAAATGGTTTCTCTTATATTACAAAAAGGACATCCATCTCTAACATCTGAGTTAATAACAGATACAAAAGCATTAACTGCAATGATGCCATGTAAAACCCTCCATTGCATATCACCAGTACCCTTTTGTAACGGTGGCTTATACAGTGCTCTCCATGCTGGCTTTACCTTGTCATCAATGCCCAATTTTACCCTCCATGGAGTGTCTTTTCTATTTTTCAATTTATCTTTATTCAACACCTTGACGCACCCCCTATACAAGTCCTTCCCATTCACCTCATCCAAACCCACCTCCTCCAACCCTTTCAAATCCAGCAATAACGCCTTTTTTTCTGACTCTGGGATATTTGGTGTAATCCCTAGTCTTGGAAATGAGACGTCTTCATCTTGTACCTTCTTCTTGTGGCTACTAAGCATTCCCCATTCTTCCGCTGACAGAGCCTTCCTGCAGCTCCCCAGCATTTGTCCGACAATCCTTTCCGACCTCATCCCCAAAAGTTCTGCCACCCGTCTTCCATCCATTAAGGCGGGCCCAACCATGGCCATTAACTGTTTTAAGGTGATGATTTTCCCCTTCACCAGAATCTTGGAGAAATGTGGAACAGCTGCAGTTGTACAATCCAGTCTTGCCCCATACACCAGAGGTTCCTCCAACAGCCAATGCACTGACTCCGCTGAAGTTCGTCTGGACACCTTCATTATGCTCCACACTCTGAGAAGGCCTCTGTAAAACGGAGGTACTCCCTCCCTAGAAATCTGGCTACTATCAACCAGAAATAAAGCCTTCTTTAAACCTAATCATCCAACCCGCTGTAATATAAGACCTGCCACCCCTCTCCACACCACATTTTCCGGTCCATAAAGCAACCTTTGAATAAACTGAAACCGGAAAGCAGCAGCCCTACTAGCAAGATGTACAAGACCTTGTCCCCCCTCCTCTTTTGACAAATACAAAACACTTTGTGGAACCCAGTGATATTTATCCCAAAGGAAATCCACAATAATTGCCTGTATCTTAGCCAGAAGGCCAGATGGTGGTTCTAAAACTGACAACCGATGCCACAGTGCAGAGGCAATCACATTGTTAACTATAATAGTGCACCCCCTATATGACATACGAGATAGTAACCAACGCCATCTCCTCATCCTCCCTTCCACCATTTCAACCACCCCACTCAAATTTTTTTCCATAGTCCCCTCATCTCCTAGGTACACTCCAAGATACTTAAACCTCCCTTACACCATTCTAGCCCCCCTGGCAAAGCCATGATCCCTCCAGACCATTCTCCAATCTGTAAAAGCACAACTCTTTTCCCAATTTACCTTTGCAGAGGATATTCCCCTAAAACGATCAACCATTAGACTCAAGCTATCCACCTCCGCTTGATTTTTCACTAACACAACTACATCATCAGCATAGGCTGAGAGACGAATAGGAGGAATATCCTCTGAAAGGCACACCCCTGCAATGTGACTTCTAATGCTATTTAGTAGTGGCTCTATAGCAATGGCATATAACATTCCTGACAAAGAACATCCCTGCCTAATACCTCTACACACTTTAAAAGGAGCACTCAAACCACCGTTAACTTTCAATACACTTTCAATGTCACCATATATCAGCTTTCTCATGGCAATAAAACCAGAGCTGAACCCAAACGCCTCAAACGTGTGCCATAAATATTGATGTTCAACTCGGTCAAATGCCTTTTCCTGATCAATTGAAATTAGACCAGCATCCAACCCAATAGCCCTAGAGATGTTCAAAAAATCATGAATCAGAGAAATGTTATCCCCTATCTGCCTGCCAGGAACACAGTAGGACTGATCCGTATGTATGATTTGCCCCATCACCTCCCTCAGCCTGTTGGACAAAGCCTTTGACAATATCTTATAATCAGTGCACAATAAAGCCACCGGCCTCCAGTTCTTCACCTCCCTCGGGTCACCCTTTTTGGGCAGTAGGGTGAGGACATTCTTCTGCAGCTTATTGGTAGTAACCCTCCGGTTAAACTATCATTAACTACTTCTAACCAATCCTCTCCCAACATAGCCCAAAAAGACTTAAAAAAGTCAACGGGAAGCCCATCAATGCCTGGTGCCCTTCCATTTTCCATGCCTTTTAATGCAGTGTATAAATCCTGCAAAGACAATGGTTGCTCAAGCTCAACCTGAGCTTCTGCAGCCACCTTCGGGAGCCCATCAAAGAACTGCTGTTCACTGTTTTATCCTCTTTGTACTCACACTTGTAGAGCTCAGCATAGAACTCTACTGCCCTCTTTCTAATTTCACTAGGGCTAGTGAGCTCTTGTCCAACAGCTGATTTGAGACAATGAATCATTTTTCTTTGTCCATTCTTTTTCTCTAAACCAAAGAAAAATTTGGATGAGGCATCCATTTCAGATATTCCCTGAAACTTACTTCTCACCAGTGCTCCCTGTGCTCTGATACCCAGCAGGTCTGCCAATGCAGCTTTTCTCCTCTTGAGGGCCTGAGTATGGCCTCGATCTCCTGTGGTCTCAACCAACGTCATGAGGTCCACTATTTCAATCTCTAGGGCTTTCATTGATCTGGTGATATCCTTGGTGACATTCCTCGTGTATTGATTACAAAATTGTTGAATCTGGATTTTCCCTATATCCCACCACTGTTGAAGGGATACAAAACTGGCCTTCTGAGACCTCCACCTCTCCCAGAAAAAACTGAAACAGATCCTGAAGTGAGCATCACTCAATACAGTTATATTAAAATGCCAGTATGCGCTTTTGGGTTTTACACCGTTAATGAACACCACCTCTGTTATTAAACAATGATCAGAAAATCCCACTGGGGTTATCACACTTGATTTACAGACCTGAGATTGATGCTCAAAAACATAAAACCTATCTAACCTGGCCATAGAGATGATGTTCTCTCTCACATGCGCCCAGGTGTACTGCCTTGTTCCTCCATGTTGACTCCGCCAAATATCACACAGTTCATGTGTTACAATGAGGCGTTTTTAAAAAATCCTTGAGGCTATATGAGGTTCTTGGTGATTTCTATCTAAATCGCTAACTGTGCAGTTAAAATCCCCAGCAATAAATAAATCATCTTCTTTGTTACATTTCTCAATGGTATTTGATAATGTCTCTAAAAAACATACCCTCTCAACTGTCACCACTGGGGCATATACATTTATCAGACACATAGTGATGTTTTCATACCTTGCTCTAACTTTTAATAACCTCCCCTCAACTACCTCTTCAACCTCATATGACAAAGGCAAAAACCCTTTTGAGAACAAGATAACCACACCCCCACTTTTTGAGTTTTTATGACTACACACCACTGTCCCCCCCCACTCCTGTTGCCACATAACTTCATTTTCCAAATTACTATGCGTTTCTTGTAGAAAATTTATGTCACTTCCCTTTCCCCTAATTAACTCATACACCATGGCTCTTTTTTTAACATCTCTTGCCCCATTTACGTTTAAAGAAGAAATCTTAACCTGTTAGTCCTATAGGGGCAGTATTTCATTTTTGGATAAAAAGACGTGCCCGTTTTAAGCGCAATATTTTGTCACGAAAAGATGCTCGAATATGCTTGGAATTGATAGCTTTGGAAAGAAGACAGTCTTACGTTTCCAGAAATGCAAAGATTTTCACTGTGAGTCCCTTAGAACAAATGTTTCGGGCAAAACCACGATGTATGACCGACCAGGAAATGCACAGGATTTCTGAGGCTACGTTTTCCATGATCGCCTTATATGGCTGTGAATGCGACAGGAATCAACGGACTCTTTCTCTTGTTTCCCCAAGGTCTCTGCAGCATTGTGACGTATTTGTAGGCATATCATTGGAAGATTGACCATAAGAGACTACAATTGCCAAGTGTCCCCCTTGGTGTCTGTGTGGCAATTGGTGCGCAAAAGTCAGGTCCCGGTATTTTTCCATTCAAATCTCAGAACAAACCAGGCTACAAGGACGGTGCTTTCAATGGAGGGACTATGAGGTTAAAACTGCTCATGGATGAAAAAAATATACAGAGGAAGATACAGCCACCACATCTCTTTACAGAGTTAAAACTGCAACTGAACTCTTTCATTTTCTTTAGAATTTACATCACTTATCACTCTCGTGACCACTTTCTTGAGTCTAGCAATTTCAGGGCTTTTCAAACTTCCCCCTGTAATTTTTGACATCAGAAACTTTGCTGATTCAATAAACAATTCACGTTCAGGGAAAAAATCAGTTACATTGTAATCCTGCATATATTTCTTCCCTTTTGTCAACTTCAAAAATTGACGTATCTTCTCGATCCCATACCTCCCTTCCACCCCATGTATCTCACTATATTGTTGTGACGCGTCAGATGACTCACTCTCGCTATCCTCCCCAGAAGAAAACTCCACCATCTCTGCACCTTGTTCATCTTCAACTGATTTATCAATCTCTACCTTTCTCTTAGAATTAGACCCTTCACCACCCCTTAAATTCTTCCTTTTACTCCTCGGTATTTTGAAAACATCCGCTTCCTTTTCCGTTATTTCAATCTCCTCTTGACCTCCAATTTAATTTTCCATCACCACCTCAGCGACGGCAGTCGCAATCTCACATACTGTTTCCCCTCCCTCTTTGTTCTGATCTACCACAATTGCCCCCGTATCCACAATGCCTTCCTCTCCTACTTTTCCAACCACATCTGCCCACCTTCTCTCTTCCCCTGCACCCTTAGTATGTTCATCCCTTCGCGGTGGTGCGTTAGTTGCACCCGCACTAGAGCTACTACCAGGCTCAGCGCGCTCATTCTCGGGACAACTACGCACCAAATGCCCCTCTCTTCCACAGCCAAAGCATTTCATTGATTCAGTAGATGCATAGAAGACATAATCAAATCCATCAATCTTAAAGCTGAACGCTAAATTCAGTTCATCTCCGTCGTTTTTTAAAATCATATGCACTTGTCTCCTATGAGACACGACATGTTTCAACAACGATGATTTGCATCCTAAAATAACCTTCGTTATTGTAGATACGATTTGACCATGGCGAGATAACTCTCGCTCCAACACTTCATCTCTAACACATGGTGGTACGTTAGAAAGCATAACTTTCTTCGCCGGATTCATAAGCGGAAATACCGCCGTCTGTGTCGCCCGCAACACAACACCCCTCTCAACTATCTTATTCACCTTTTCAATTGAATCTAAGAATATCACTACAGCGCTATTCATCCTTGAGGCTGATTTGATGCTATCATACCCAATGATAGCACCCACAGCCAAGCTACATTCTTCCACTGAACACCCGGCCGCAGCAGGAATCTTTACTCCATGCCTCCGACTAAGTTTTTCAAACTCTACACTTCCGCGAGTGGCCATTGCAACCAGGCCCACCCACTGGTTGTGCCCTCGCGAAAAACCAACCTCAAAGATCCCACCACCCCTATACGTGCTTAGTGATAGTTAAACAATATACCCTTAAAACAACTAAACTAATCAATATATATATATATACATACCAAAACCCAATAGAGTGTAAAGAAATTCCATTCGCTCTCACAATCACTCCTGCTTGACGACTCACTCCCAGCATGCACTCCGACGAGAGAGAGAGAGAGAGAGAGAGAGAGAGAGAGAGAGAGTTGTTGTTGTTGTTGATAATAACCACAGCAGGCAGTTATCAGTACTTATACACGTGTATCTCAGCATTGTGAAAAATGGATTTCTTCATCAATGGTGACTTTTCTGGTTTGAAAGTCAGTTGGTATAACTCCAAATTCTGACATCATCTTAATGTCTCATTGAATTGGTCAAGAAGCTCGGCAGTGCAATTCGTGAATACAAAACTTAGAATGTTGAAATATTGCTCAGACATGGGATCAGTGGGGGGTGGGAATTGACAGTCAAACTAAAATGACTGATTAAACCTATCATGTTTGGGAGAAAGTTTGAAGAACTTTGACAAGCCATCTGCTCATCCGGACATTCTGACTAGCTGATTATTTTCACACTTGAGTGTGTTAGATCATGTTGAAGCAGTGATGAACAGTTCAAGAAAATACACATGTTATGGTAAGTCACAGTGACACTATAGAGTTACTTAGCATTGTAATGGGTCAGTTTATTTACAAGTACTATACCAGATATACTGACATTTATTTGAAAGATAATGTTTAATTTCTCACATTGTCTCTCTCCTCTTCCTTCCTCACTTTTTCTTACACTGTATACTCCTGGCCCTTCTTTGGACACTGTGTTAACAACCGTCCAGGCGAGCTTCAATGCCATACAACTATCGTTCCGTGTTCTCCAATTGCTCTTAAATACAAGTAAAACTAAATACATGCTCTTCAACCGATCGCTGCCTGTACCTGCCCGCCTGTCCAACATCACTACTCTGGACGGCTCTGACTTAGAATACGTGGACAACTACAAATACCTAGGTGTCTGGTTAGACTGTAAACTATCCTTCGAGACCCACATCAAACATCTCCAATCAAAAGTTAAATCTAGAATTGGCTTCCTATTTCGCAACAAAGCATCCTTCACTCATGCTGCCAAACATACCCTGACCATCCTACCAATCCTCGACTTCAACCATGTCATTTACAAAATAGCCTCCAATACCCTACTCAACAAATTGGATGCAGTCTATCACAGTGCCATCCGTTTTGTCACCAAAGCCCCATATACTACCCACCATTGAGACCTGTGCGCTCTCGTTGGCTGGCCCTCGCTTCATACTCGTCGCCAAACCCACTGGCTCCATGTCATCTACAAGACCCTGCTAGGTAAAGTCCCCCCTTGTCTCAGCTCGCTGGTCACCATAGCAGCACCCACTCGTAGCACACGCTCCAGCAGGTATATCTCACTGGTCACCCCCAAAACCAATTCTTTCTTTGGCCGCCTCTCCTTCCAATTCTCTGCTGCCAATGACTGGAAGAACTACAAAAATCTCTGAAACTGGAAACACTTATCTCCGACTAGCTTTAAGCACCAGCTGTCAGAGCAGCTCACAGATTACTGCACCTGTACATAGCCCACCTGTAATTTAGCCCAAACAACTACCTCTTTCCCTAATGTATTTATTTTATTTATTTATTTATTTATTTTGCACCCCATTATTTTTATTTCTACTTTGCACATTCTTCCACTGCAAATATACCATTCCAGTGTTTTACTTGCTATATTGTATTTACTTTGCCACCATGGCCTTTTTTTGCCTTTTTTTGCCTTTACCTCCCTTATCTCACCTCATTTGCATCGTATATAGACTTGTTTCTACTGTATTATTGAGTGTATGTTTGTTTAACTCCATGTGTAACTCTGTGACGTTGTATGTGTCGAACTGCTTTGCTTTATCTTGGCCAGGTCGCAATTGTAAATGAGAACTTGTTCTCAACTTGCCTACCTGGTTAAATAAAGGTGAAATAAAAATAAAATAAACACTCTCTTTCTAGACTTCCCTTTGATCGCATGTAATGTAGGTGATTAGTCGTATAGAAGCAATAGATTCAGTGTGGAGAGGGAGCCATGTTCCTGATAACATAGTTTACTCACATCACAGCTTCCCAAATATTTATGCTGTAACGGTTCAAGATTAATAGAAACACGTCTGTTTGTGAATATGAACTGCGGTTGAGTTCAGATGTAAGACATGATTTATGCTCTTGTAAAAGATGTACACAAATACCTTTCTTCTGTTAAAGATCTGCAACATAATAACAAAACACCTCTGCATTTCACTACCAAAGCCAAAGCCGCACACTGCTTTGGGGGAAATAAAGCTGCCTTTTGATTTCAAATGGATAAACAAAACTAAGAGTGTGTGAAGGTGTGTTGGAGCAGCGCTATCACTATTCTTATTGTTCTCTTCTGGAAATGAGAGATTTGATTGTTCAAAGCCTGATGCAGCCACAAGAGTGTCATCTTTTAACTACGGTTGGAGTTCAATTACTGGAGGATCCATAGTCACGCATGCATGCCCGAACACATGAAGACAGACACACAGACAGAGACAGACTGACAAACACACACACACACACACACACACACACACACACACACACCTACAGATGTGAGAGGAGAGAGAAAAACAGTTGTGTATCCCAAGAAGATGGATGTCCTGCATTATTCAAGTTACCATCAATCTACTCCTAGACGTAGTCTACCTTACAGCCAGCTGCTGAGGGTCAGAAGAATATGTAGTATTGACAATTGTCCAACAACTTCTTATCATAATCCTTATAGGCAAATTGACCGCAAATGGTGGCTTGTTTTTCAAATTCATTGTTTTGTAAAGTATGTAATGGTACACGGGACATTTTATTGACCCCTAAACCTGCACTCCTAATGATCAACATACTATATTTGTGTCTGCATTTTCACCTCTCTCTCATGCTGTTAAATCTTCCATTAAAAAGCATGAGCATGTTCGGTTTACGGACCCCTCTGTGGGCGGGGCTTTTCAGAATATGCCTCGATTAGCTTTTAAACGTGCTAGAAACCTAAGGGACAGCCTTGTAGAGCTGATGAATATGCACCCCCTCAGCATTTTCTATCTACACTCCCCTCAGGCAATTTTCCATGTCATAATTGTGTGAACTGTAATGCAATGATCAAGGGTAATTTCTCTGTTCATCCTCATACGGGAAAGAAACTTTACGTCATGGGTAGAATTTCCTGTAAAACTGAAGTGTCCACGTAGCTATTATTATGGTGGAAAGTGAGAGAATTTAAAGTTTGTATTACAGAGCACAAGAGCACATCAGAACTGGTAACAGCAAGTCCCCAGTAGCCAAACACTTTAATGCAGACATGACGTGTGCCAACTGAGGTTCCAGGGCATAGAAGTTGTACAGACACTTAAGAGAGGAGGTGATAGAGAAAAATGTATGTTACAGAGAGATTCATATAATGTCCATGACTTACAAACAAAGCGATCTAGAGGCCTTAATGAAGAACTCCTGTTAGGTTGCTTCCTGTGAGCAACAGTTGCGTTTTTCTTCGTTTATTATCATTTTTATTTTGAAGCTCTTGTGAAAAACAATAGAAAATGTACAGTATGTAAATATGAATATAAATAATGATTGTGAAAAAAAGAAAGAAGAAGTAATACAATGTGACGTCATCTATAAATATGGGTGAATGTCTATTGTTTTCCAATATCTGACAAAGGCTGCCGCCGAAACGCGTCAGTTTGTTTTGACCTCTGTTGCTAAAAAATAAGACTAACTTAAAGGGATATTTCATTTTTAAGCATGTTAGACCTAATTTTCCACAAACATTGCCTTCAGAAAGTATTCTCACCCTTTGACCTTTTCAAAATGTTGTTGTGTTACAGCCTGATTTTAAAATGGATTGAATTAAATTTTTGGGGTCACTGGCCAACACACTATACCCCATAATGTGAAAGTGTAATTATGTTTTTTGAAATGTTTACAAAATAGTAAAAAATGAAAAGCTGAAAGGTCTTGAGTCAATAAGTTTTCCACCCCTTTGTTATGGCAAGCCTAAATAAGTTCAGGAGTAAAAATGTGCTTAACAAGTCACAACAAGTTGCATGGACTCACTCTGTGTGCAATAATAGTGTGTAACATAATTAAATGACTACCTCATTTCTGTACCCCACACATACAATAATCTAAAACGTCCCTCAGTTGATTAGTGAATTTCAAACACAGATTCAACCACAAAGACCAGGGAGGTTTTCCAATGTCTTGCAAAGGGCAGAAAAAAAGCAGATGTTTAATATCCCTTTGAGCATGGTACATTTCTTAATTAGACTTTGGATGGTGTACACCCAGTCACTACATACATGCATCCTTCCTAACTTAGTTGCCGATGAGGAACGAAACCACTCAGAGATTTCACCAATGGGGGTTTTAAAACAGTTACAGAGTTTAATGGCTGTTGAAGGAGAAAACTGAGGATGGATCAACAACATTGTTGTTACTCCCCAATACAAACCTAATTGACAGAATGAAAAGAAGACAGCCTGTAAAGTATACAAATATTCAAAAATATGCATCCTGTCTGCAACAAAGCACTAAAGAAATAGACATGTGGCAAAGCAATTCACTTTTTGTCCTGAATACAAAGTGTTATGTTTGGGGCAAATCCAAAACAACACATTACTGAGTACCGCTCTCAAACTTTTCAATCATAGTGGTGGCTGCATAATACAATGGGTATGCTTGTAATCATTAAGGGCTGGGAGTTTTTCAGGATGAAATATACAGTGGGGCAAAAAAGTATTTAGTCAGCCACCAATTGTGCAAGTTCTCCCACTTAAAAAGATGAGAGAGGCCTGTCATTTTCATCATAGGTAGACTTCTATGACACACAAAATGAGAAAAAAAATCCAGAAAATCACATTGTAGGATTTTTGATGAATTTATTTGCAAATTATGGTGGAAAATAAGTATTTGGTCACCTACCAACGAGCAAGATTTCTGGCTCTCACAGACCTGTAACTTCTTCTTTAAGAGGCTCCTCTGTCCTACACTCGTTACCTGTATTAACTTCTTGCGTCGAGCCATCCCGGATCCGGGATCGTGACTACAGCCTCAAGCCCATTACCATAACGCAACGTTAACTATTCATGAAAATCGTAAATGAAATGCAATAAATATGCTAGCTCTCAAGCTTAGCCTTTTGTTAACAACACTGTCATCTCAGATTTTCAAAATATGCTTCTCAACCATAGCAAAACAAGTATTTGTGTAACAGTATTGATAGCTAGCGTAGCATTTAGCGTTAGCATTCAGCAGGCAACATTTTCACAAAAACCAGAAAAGCATTCAAGTAAAATCATTTACCTTTGAAGAACTTCGGATGTTTTCAATGAGGAGACTCTCAGTTAGATAGCAAATGTTCAGTTTTTCCTGAAAGATTACGTTTGGCTACCAAAAAAAACGAAAATTCAGTCATCAAAACGCCGAACTCTTTTCCAAATTAACTCCATAATATCGACTGAAACATGGTAAACGTTGTTTAGAATCAATCCTCAAGGTGTTTTTCACATATCTCTTCGATGATATATCGTTCGTGGAAGTCTCCTCTCTCCCCTGAATCACATGGATGAATGCGTGCAGCTTGGAGATTACGCAGCAATTTCGACAAAGGACACCGGGCGGACACCTGGTAAATGTAGTCTCTTATGGCCAATCTTCCAATGATATGCCTACAAATACGTCACAATGCTGCAGACACCGTGGGCAAACGGCAGAAAGCGTAGGTTCGTTCAGGGCACATTCACAGCCATATAAGGAGACAATGGAAAACAGAGCCTCAAAAATTCTGCTCATTTCCTGTTTGAAGTTTCATCTTGGTTTCGCCTGTAGCATCAGTTCTGTGGCACTCACAGATAATATCTTTGCAGTTTTGGAAACGTCAGAGTGTTTTCTTTCCAAAGCTGTCAATTATAGGCATAGTCGAGCATCTTTTTGTGACAAAATATTGCGCTTAAAACGGGCACGTTTTTTAATCCAATAATGAAGTAGCGCCCCATAGCTTCAAGAGGTTTTAAGAGCCGTCGTAGTATCGGCTTGAGGAGGAATTTACAAGAATGTGATGATAACCGAAGAGAATTCTCTTGGGAAGTAATACGGACAGCATTTGATTGGGATGTTTTCTAGATCGGGTGAACAAAAGGACTTGAGTTTCTGTTTGTTACCACAATCACATCATGCATAGTTAATCATGATAAGTACACCCTTGCCTTTCTTACTCCCAGAGAGGTCTTTGTTTTTATCTGCACAATGTACTGAGAACCCAGCTGGCTATATGGACAGTGACAGTATGTCCGGAGAGAGCCATGATTCCATGAAACAGAGTGTGTTACAGTCCCTGATGTCTCTCTGGAAGGAGATCCTCACCCTGAGCTTGTCTACTTTATTGTCCAGGGACTGAACATTAGCGAGTAATATACTCAGAAGCAATGGATGGTGTGCACGCCTCTTGAGTCGGACTAAATGTCCACTCTGAATACCTCTTCTCCGCCGGTGACGTCTTGAAGCAGCATCTGGGAGAAGTTACATAAATCGTCTTGGAGGATCCACTTCAGGAAAGTAGTGTTTCTGGTTGCAATGCTGTTGAGTTATTGCCGCTCTGAAATCCAAAATTTAATTCCGGCTATGTTATAATGCAAAAAACGTTCTGGACTAATAATGTGAGAAATACCAAAAAAATAAACTTAGAAAGCTTAGGAGCTATAAACAGAGCTACCATGTTAACCTTTCTAGCGCAGGCAGAACCCCTCGACAACATTCTGCTGAAAAGGCAGAGCGCGAAATTCATTTTTTTTTTGTTGAAATATGTAACTTTCAAACATTAACAAGTCCAATACAGCAAATGAAAGATAAACATCTTGTTAATCTACCCATCGTGTCAGATTTAAAAAATGCTTTACAGCTAAAGCACAGCATATGATTATGTTAGGTCATAGCCAAGTCGAAAAAACAGCAATTTTTCCAGCCAAAGAAAGGAGTCACAAAAAGCAGAAATATAGATACAATTAATCACTACCCTTTGATGATCTTCATCCGATGACACTCATAGGACATCATGTTACACAATACATGTATGTTTTGTTCGATAATGTCCATATTTATATCCAAAAATCTCAGTTTACATTGGCGCCTTACGTGCAGTAATGTTTTGTTTCCAAAACATCTGGCGATTTTGCAGAAATACTCATAATAAACATTGACAAAAAATACAACTGTTATTCACAGCATTAAAGATAAACTTCTCCTTAATGCAACCGCTGTGTCAGATTTTTTTTTAAATTACGGAAAAATAATCATCTGAGAACGCCGCTCAGAACCCTAAACAGCCAGAGGAATATCCGCCATTTTGGAATCACCAAAGTTAGAAACAACACCATAAATATTCACTTACCTTTCATGATCTTCACCAGAAGGCACTCCCAGGAATCCCAGGCAGACAATAAATGGCTGATTTGTTCCCTAAAGTTCCATCATTTATGTCCAAATAGCCACTTGTTGTTAGCATGTTCAGCCCAGTAATCCATCTTTATGAGGGGTAGGCACTTCATCCAGACAAAAACTCTAAAAGTTCCGTTGCAGTCCTTTAGAAACATGTCAAACGATGTATGGAATCAATCTTTAGGATGTTTTTAACATAAAACATCAATAATGTTCCAACCGGAGAATTCCTTTGTCTTCAGAAAAGCACTGGAACGAGAGGTAACTCTGTCGGGAGCGCGAGTCATGAGACCAAGGCTCTCTGCCAGACCACTGACTCAAAGAGCTCTTATGAGCCCCTCCTTTATAGTAGAATCTTCAAACCAGTTTCTAAAGACGGTTGACAACTAGTGGAAGCCGTAGGAAGTGCATATCTCAATCCATATCTCAATGTGTATTCGGTAGGCCAAGCTTTGAAAAAATACAAACCTCAGATGTCCCACTTCCTGGTTGGATTTTTCTCATATTTTCACCTGCCATATGAGTTCTGTTATACTCACAGACATCATTCAAACAGTTTTAGAAATTTCATTTTTCATTTGTTTTGTATTGTCTTCCCACACACCTTGTTTCAACTCCATCAATTACATGTTGTGTATTTAACCCTCTGCTCCCCACATGTCCTTGTCCGGTATTGTTTATTGTAAGTGCTTGCGCATGTTATGTCTGGGGTTTTGTCCCATTATGATTATTGTGTTTTGTTCACAGTGATTTTTATCATTAAACTGCGCTGTTGGAACACAATCTTTGCTCTCTTGCGCCTGACTTCTCTACCGCCAGTACGCACGCCTTACACACAATGTGCTCCCTGTCACTTAGTTCCAAATGAAATTACACAGGACTATAAACTTTGAACACTGACCTACACCCCATTAAAGACATTAATCATGGATATTAATGAACTTCGAAGCTGGTTTCAGACCTGTAAAGTTCCCTAAGTGTAATGGAGACCTGTAAGGAGCAGCTTTGAGGTGTGCTGGCTGGTACAAGAGAACAGTTGGAGTCTTTGTATTAGGTCTGATTGAGAGAGACAATGTTTTGTCTCTGCTCTCCGGCTTTGTTACGGCAGAAAGAGGGACAACATGCTGTAGTAGGCTGCTGTACTAGGCATCCATTGATGAATTTGTTTAATTGAACGTAAATAATGAATTCCCAAGAAAGAGATTTGGCCCAGTTGGTAATTGCTGAAGATCAGAAGCCACAATTCCAAACTTGAAACTGGCATAAGAGCGAGGCGGCTGTAAGCGCCATAACGACAACTTCGAAGAACAAGAAAGAAGGAAGATGGGGACAAAAGGGAGGAGAGAGACACCGAGAGATAGATGAACCCATTAACTAATGAGCAACAAAGAGCTAACGAGTTTGGCGAAGGAAAACTAACTGTTCCCAAAATCATCTTTTAAAGTTGGCAAGATGAAACGATGGAGCAGCAGTTGTTTTTGATAGCTCCGGACAAGGCCAGACACAGCTCAGTGAGAAGGGGTAATTCCTTATTCCTTTATATTACCCGCACTTGTTCTCTGCTGGAAGCCCCCTCATCCCTCACTTCGCCCACTCCCCAACATTGATTCTTGAATTAGACTGTTTTATTGAATAATTAATAGGCCCTTTCCCCATGATTGATGATTTGCATAGCTTGAATATTAGCTTTTCTATCAAACGCCACTTGTTCTAATGTAATCATATTGAAAACATGTCAAACTGTGTTTACCCACTTTGTGTGTGATGTTGTCTTAAGCAGCAGCTGCCGCAGCTTCACAATGCTCAGTGGTGGGGAATAGCCTTGTTGAGCATTCACTCACTGTTGATTGCAAGGCTTTTGAGTTCTGACATGCATACAGTACATACATGCACACTCACATACATGCACACACGCACACACACAAAGCCCTGATATAATCTTCCCCATACAAAGCATCAGTTCCCACAAAGAGCTTATCCAGTGGAAACTAGGCTCAATTTGAGTGGCAGCTAGGCTAGACTGGGAATACAGAGGTTGTCAGACATATTGCCTCCACCATGTCACGGTCCTATCAGAGAGAGAACAAGAACACATCAATGCTGTGGTAGACACACATTAAGAGTCTCTTTAATTTGATTGGGATTGAAGCACTGCTTGTTTTTTGTTTGTATTGTTTATTTATTTATCTGATCAATTTACTTATTCATTCATTCCAAGAGTCCGTTTCACCATTTCTGTCAGTGTGTCAGTGCATTGCTCGGCACATGAAAGTGCTTTGCCTGGCGTGGAGTCTGTTGTGGTTAGTCGACTCCTTACATGTGCACGGTTAAATAATTAACTTGGTAACACACTAATGACAGGCAGTGATCATGTCGGGATGAGGACGACTGGATGACTGTTGATCAGGGAATAGGACCTGTCTGTTGCACTCACTCTCACTGGAGGGTTGTGTGTATTTGTGTGTGCATGCATGCATGTGTGCCTGTGTGTTTGTGTGTTTGTTTGTGTGTGTTCATGTGCTTTGATACTGCCTGAGTTTATGGCTGCATATTACACATATTACACTTCACTCAGCTCAGATAGAACGTATGGACCCATTTCAAGACAGTTCAATAAAACTGAGTTCTTTGTTGGCGTGTGGGTGAAAGCAATAGGCTGCATTTTACTCACCACCAACAGAACACATCTCTCAAGACATTTATGTCAAATTGAGATTGAAGGATGTGTGTGTGTGTGGGTGGGGGCTTTCTTAAAAAAATATTTTAAAAAAGGGAAAAAAGGAAAATACCTAATTCTCAAGAAAACACACAAAGCAACAAATAAAACAATAATCTCCCAAACCTCAGCTCTATTCACTATAAAGGCACCTTGAAGGGAAGGCCTGTTCCCGTGAGCTTACTACGTATCTGATATATTATGCAAAAATCATTAGGCTGAATTAAAAAGCTGTTTGAGAGAAACACAATCTTTTAATGACGACAGTAAAGCAGGGAGCGACATTAAAATATAACCCTAGAACAGATATACGAGACATGGGAGCGAGAGGCCATTGATTATCAATCAGAAAGGTCATTGTCTTTCTCTTTATTTCTTCACTCTCTCTTACCCAGTATCTCTGTTACACCTCTGTGCATTTTCTCTCTCCATCTCTCTCACCACATTGTGCCTCTGTTCCTGTGAGAAAGAAAGAGAGAAAACAAAAGAGAAAGAGAGGAACCACTAAAGATATGCACAGGTGAGTAGAAGACTGAGCCGATTAACATTTTTGGGATAGTGGCAACATTTTCACTTTTGGATGAATAGCGTGCCCAGAGTGAACTGCCTCTTACGCTGTCCCAGATGCTAATATTTGCTGTTTTTCTGAAACCTCTCTGTTCCATTGCATGCCTTCCCTCCATTTAAAGGGATATCAACCAGATTCCTTTCCCTATGGCCTCTACATGGTGTGAACAGTCTTTAGACATAGTTTCAGGCTTTTATTCTGAAAAATGAGCGAGAATGATCACATCGCGTCAGTGGATAGCTGTGTCCTCCCAGAGTTTTGCATGCGCGAGCAGCTTGGAGCAGACCTTTTCTCTCTCTCTGCTATTGAAAATGCTCCCACCCGGTTGAAATATTATTTATTATTTATTTTAAAAACAACCTGAGGATTGATTATAAAAAAGTTTGACATGTTTCGACGAACTTTACGGATACTATTTGGAATTTTCGTCTGCCCGACCTGCACAATCCTGTGGATTACTAAACAAAACGCACCAACCAAATGGAGGTTTTTGGATATAAAAATAATCTTTATCGTACAAAAGGAACATTTATTGTGTAACTGGGAGTCTCGTGAGTGCAAACATCCGAAAATCATCAAAGGTAAGCGATACATTTTAACCAGGAAGTGGTGTTTATCTGAAACCGCTGTTCCATTGCATGCCTTCCCTCCATTTAAAGGGATATCAACTTTGCTGCTGTTTGTAATGTTTTGTCTGCTGAGAGAGTCCTCTCATAAACGCTTGGTTTGCTTTCGCTGTAAAGCTTTTTTGAAATCTGACACGCCAGGCGGATTAACAACAAGCTAAGCTGTGTTTTGGTATATTGCACTTGTGATTTCATGAAAATTAAATATTTTTAGTAATTTAATTTGAATTTGGCGCTTTGCAATTCAGCGGATGTTGACGAAAATGATCCCGCTAACGGGATGGGTGCGCCAAGAAGTTAACCTGAAGAGAGATGGAAGTCCGTGGTTTCACTTCCTCAAAGTTGTTTATTAAAATTTTTAAGGAGCTTTCTATAGTGTTTACAATGTACACTCTTCCTGACATGAATGCAGGTGATGTCTTTTTCTAGGTTGTGGGCCTGGCCATAATGTCAACATAGACTTTGTGAGGACATACGACAGGTCAGACAAGTGAAATATACATTTGCAAAGAGAGGGCCTTGAAAGAGACACACAAGGTATAGAAAAACAGAAGCGAAAGATCTGCCTTGTTCGTTAACCACCAGGGTCAGAGAAAAAGAGAGAGAGATGGAGAGAGAATGCCCATAACTTGTCCACTGTCTAATGAGAGGGAGACAGTGAGCAAGGCCCATAAATCATTGTGTGTGTGTGTGTGTGTGTGTGTGTGTGTGTGTGTGTGTGAGGAGAGTGCAAAGACTTGTCTCTAATCAGGCTGGGACACACATGCACACGTACAACACATGCATGCACGTGCACGTACACAAACAAACACCCCGCACACAGGCATATGCAGACGATATTGCAGCACAACACAAAGGGCCTTCTCTGTGCATGTTAAACAATACTCTGACTGTCAACAATCAGGCATAAATTAGCAGCCGTGGCCTCCTCTGTATTTATTCTTATAATGACCTCCCAGGAGGGCTCCACACACAGCATGGCACGCCACACACTTAGCACACAGGCCCCATCGCCTCGTAGTGTGTGTGTATGTGCGTTCACACGTGTGTGTGTGTGTGTGTGTGTAAGTGTAAACATGCAGATTAATTACTAATTAATAATACTATTATTTAAATAATGGTGGGATTATGTGAGGACAGTAAATAAAATACTGTGATACAGTATAGATAGATAGATGGATAGATAGATGGATAGATAGATAGTAACGCTTCTCGTTGGTGGAAGGAGAGGAGGATCAAAATGCAGCGTGGTAAATGTTTGTCATGTTTTAATTGAACAAACTGAACACTACACAAAATAATAACGAAGAGAAAACAAAACAGTTCTGCCAGGTGAACAGACACTAAACAGAAATTAAACACCCACAACCAAAATGGGGAAAACAGGCTACCTAAGTATGATTCTCAATCAGAGACAATGAACGACACCTGCCTCTGATTGAGAACCATACTAGGCCAAACACATAGAAATATAACAACCTAGAATAAAGAACATAGACTACACACCCCAACTCACGCCCTGACCAACCTAACACAAAGACATAAAAAAGGAACTGTCAGAACGTGACATAGATAGATAGATAGATAGATTTGGCCGGATCAGGTACCTCTCGTGGCATGAGAATTTATTTTCACTTTTTGCAATGTAATTTTTTTTATTAAAGCAATATCAAATCAAAAAATAATTTGCCACGTGTGCCGAATACAACAGGTGTAGTTTTCCTTACAGTGAAATGCTTACTTACAGGCTGCGATAAAAAAAGGTGTGTGTGTGTGTGTGTTTGTGTGTGTGGCTAAGTAAAGAAATAAAACAACAGTAAAATGCCATTTGAAAACAACAGTAGCAAGGCTGTGTACAGACACTGGTTAGTCAGGCTTATTGCGGTAGTATGTACTGTACATGTAGGTATGGTTACATGTTAATACTACCTCAATAAGCCTGATGAACCGGTGTCTGTATATAGCCTTGCTACTGTTATTTTCAAATGTCTTTTTAGTGTTGTTTTATTTCTTTACCCACCTACACACCTACACACACACACACACACACACACACACACACACACACACACACACACACGTGCTCGCGGCTGCCCGGGTCTGATATTGTAGGGGTTGATTAGGGTTGGGCCGGCCCAGAATTATTATGATTTGCGCAACATTGTAATGCTTGAATGAGCCTGCAACTCTCACTTCTCCAGCGTTGCACTTCATAATTTATTTGCTTATAAAATCCTAGCCACATGAAGGGTTCTGGAGGAGCTGCAGCATCCCTGATAAATTGATATAGATTTGCCAAAGTTACACTGGAGGAGCTGCAGCACCCGTGATGAATTGATTTACTTTTACCAAAGGTATAGGTCCTGCTGTCTGTTCAGAAATAAATTAAATAATTCAGAATATCCTACTACACCATGAGAAAGGATATCATCTAGCCACAAAGGATCAACAGCTTCTGTAAAAAAAAATGTGCCTATCTGTGGAGTGTAGCCCAATAACATTGCATAGCCTAGAGTCGGGAACGCACTGCAAATCTGTCAGTGAACAAACAGCACGCAGACAGTTCAAATAGAATCGCTGGAAAACACAGGTTGGAAAGCAAATGGCTCCTGCTGAAAGAGAAGGCCGTAATCTGTCTGCTTTAGCCTTCCAAAATATTTCATAAACTTTCAAATAGACCTATTGTTATACAAAGTAAAATAAGAGAGCGAGAGGCATTAGCATGAGCGCATAGACCATCACCAGAGAGTGAGCTGTGCGTCATTGGGTGAGTCAGTGAAGCTGCAAAGCATTTTTAGGACTAATATCCTTCCCATATTGTAGCCTACAATATGTGTCTGCACACACGTAGGCCCAGGATATTGATGGATTCAAGACAAGGTCATTTTTTATTGATCTCAGATTCTCAGTTTGTCAGTGTCAAAGTAGTCTGTAATTTCAATCATTTGTGTGATAATATGGTGCTTTCATGTCAACTGGGAACTCTGACAAAAAATAAATTGAGTCTTAACATCAGTGATCTTCAGGTGGGAAAGTCGGAGCTCTAGAAAGAGGCCTGAGTTCCCGACGTGGAATTCCGAGTTGGATGACCTTCCAAAACGAATTGTCCAAGTCAGAGTTAGTTTTTTACTGAGTTCCCAGGTTTCTTGAATGCACGGAAGACGGAAGTCAGAGATTTCCCAGTTCTGTGTTCCCATGTTTTGAACCCGGCATTAAAAAATATTATGCCAAAGTCAGCAGTCATGTAAAATGATGGGGATTTGCATCAAATACATTTATAAATGGCCACATTTGTCCCAGACCCAGGCCACAAAAAAATATTCATGCGTGCATCTTCAGTAAGTGCCTTTACTTTACTGCTCTATGCCACTACGCAAATGCAATGATATGAATGCTAAGCTTTACTAAAAGGGAGATTTTTTTATTCTCATGTGTTCCGGTACATCACCAACAAACTATCATGGTCCAAACACACCAAGACAGTTGTAAAGAGGGCATGACAACGCCAGTTCTGAAAATAGGTAGAGAGGGTAGTGCGTACATCACTGAGGCCAAACTTCCTGCCATCCAATACCTCTATACCAGGCGGTGTCAGAGGAAGGCCCAAAAATTGCCAAAGACTCCAGCCACCCTAGTCATAGACTGTTCTCTCTGCTACCATTCGGCAAGTGGTACCTGAGTGCCAAGTCTAGGTCCAAAAGTCTTTTTTCACAGCTTCTATCCCCAAGCCATAACAGCTGAACAGCTAATCAAATGGCTACCCGGACTATTGGCATTGGCCCCATCCAAACCCCCATTTTTATGCTGCTGCTACTCTCTGTTTACTATCCATGCGCAGTCACTTTACCTCTACCTACATTGAGGTACATATTATCTCAATTACCTCGACTCACCAGTGCCTCCACACATTGACTCTGTACCGGTACCCCCTGTATATAGCCTCGCTACTGTTATTTTATTGTTGCTCCTTAATTATAATTTTATTTTTTACTTAAGTTTATTGTAGTAAAAACTTTCTGAACACTTTTTCATAAAACTGAGGGTGAGTGAAGACAGGTGGAGGAGGGACAGAAAGAGGGAGGAGACAAAAAACGGAAATACAGATTAAAGAGAGACAGGGACACGCAGGCAATGACAGCCACGTGAAATCTCATCTCTGTTTTGGGGGAAATATCTGAGGAGCGGAGAACAGAGGGAGGAATTTAACTGCTTTCATCTTGTCATAATTATCTCCAAGAAGAGACATGACAAGAACAATCTGTTTTTTATTTATAAATTAGAGAACAAGGACATTTTTGGTGACAACTTTGATGGCGTTCTTTGTCTGTGCATCGCAGAAGAGTTCTGGACTAGTGACCTCATCTTTTGTTTTAGATCTGGTACTGCCTTAAGGAAAATTGCTAAAAAACAACACTAAATTAAAAAAAATAAAAGAACGAGGAGCATAAATGACACTTTGATTTATGAAACATGATATGAAGCTACAATTAGGCTCATTGTGGAGTCCAATTTAATTCCAAGCCCTGTGCATCTCCATCCAACAACTCCAACTTAAACCCTCATCCAGCTGTGTAATCAAATGGAAGTCTAGCAATTGATCCAGCATTTTTGGTTTTGTGACTCCTTAGATCCAAAAAAAATTATCTGTGAAGTTATTTGTTTTTCTTCTGAATTATCTTTGAAAGCCAGGGTCCTTATATTGTATATACACTACACATGCAAAATTATTTGGACACTTGACTATTTCAGCCACACCCGTTGCTGACAGGTGTATAAAATCGAGCACACAGCCATACAATCTCCATAGAGAAACATTGGCAGTAGAACTACCTTACTGACAAGCTCAGTGAGGTCAGTGACCGTCACAGGATGCCACCTTTCCAATAAGTCAGTTCGTCAAATTTCTGCCCTACTAGAGCTGCCTCAGTCAACTCACAGAAAGGGAGCTCACAGAACGGGACCGCAGAACGCTGAAGCGTGTAGTACGTAAAAATAATCTGTCCTCGGTTGCAAAACTACCGAGTTCCAAACTGCATCTGGAAGCAACAGCAGCACAATAACTATTAGTCGGGAGCTTCATGAAATGGGTTTCCATGGCCGAACAGCCGCACACAAGCCTAAGATCACCATGCAAAGCATTGGCTGGAGTTGTGTAAAGCTTGCCGCCATTGGACTCTGGAGTATTGGAAACACGTTCTCTGGAGTGATGAATCACGCTTTACTATCTGTCAGTCTGACGGACGAATCTGGGTTTGGCGGATGCCAGGAGAATGCTACCTGCCCGAATGCATAGTGCCAACTGTTTTTCATGTTTCGGGCTAGGACCCTTAGTTCCTGTGAAAGGAATTCTTAACGCTACAGCATACAATGACATTCTAGACGATTCTGTGCTTCCAACTTTATAGCAACAGTTTTTGGAAGGCCCTTTCCTGTTTCAGCATAACAATGCCCCTGTGCACAAAGCAAGGTCCATATGGAAATAGTGTGTCGAGATCGGTGTGGCAGAACGTGACTGGCCTGCACAGAGCCCTGACCTCAAACCCATCGAACACCTTTGGAATGAATCGGAACGTCGACTGCGAGCCAGGCCTAATCCCCCAACATTAGTTATCGAACTCACTAATGCTCTTGTGGCTAAATGGAAGCCACAGTCCCCGCAGCAATGTTCCAAAATCTAGTGGAAAGCCTTCCCATAAGAGTGAATGCTTTTATAGCAGCAAAGGAGGGGCCATGATTTTTTAAATAGATTTTTGATAAGCAGGTCGGATCCATTAAGCATTACACACAGGTGGTGCATAGAAATTCTTACTGCCATTTCCATAATAGACAGGGACCCAGTCCAGTCCAGTCTGCCTCTGATGGGCTGTTACTGAGGCTTAGTTAATAGGGATATCAAACTGTTTATAAAAACTACTATCATCCTCCACACACACACACATTTATGCACTCAGGAATGCACAAACACACACACACACACACTGGTTCCTGTATACTAAATTGAATGTGTCCTTTCTCCTGCAGCTGAAGCGTTGTTAATGTTGCAATCATTGGTCCAGGCCCCGGCCTAATGTGGCCAGAGAGGATATGAGGCCCAGCCAAAACAGGTAAAGAGCATTCCAGGCACAATTAATGTCCATAAAAAAAGTTAAAGGAGGAAGAAGGTGCTTTGTGTTAAAGTATTCCTAGAGCCTGTTTAGGCAGACAAAGCCTGGTTGAGGTTTAAAGGCAGACCAGGATTCTTTTTTCACAGTCATGGACTCCGCTTGATTTGTGTGGTATCTCAACAGCAGCAGCAGTCGCAACTGATCCGCGTAGCATGGGACTGTTTTTGATTTGGTGCTGTCATTTTCATTTTAAGCCTGTCAAGTAAGAATAGTAGCATTAGAGAATGATGCTTTTTGACTTACCCTAGACAAACCATATTTCTACTTGTGATGAAAAAATTGAGGTCTACGTTTTTAGATTCGTTACACACACGCACATGCACACACGCGCACACACACACCTACCCAGCCTAAGAGAAACAGCAGGAGAAACATTCAAGAATATAACCTTCAGTAAATCCAACGGCAACATGTGGTAGCCTGCATGAAACTGACATTGGGTTTGGTGAGGAGTGTGTAACAGTAAGCGAGGTCTGGTGTTAGTGAGACCATATGACAGTGCATCAGACCAAAACCATATGTTCTACACAGAGTCATTAGGCTGCCTCTCAAAAGAGAGGTGGGAGAATGAGGTTGAACACGTGAGAGAGAGAAAGACAGACAGAGAGAGAAATATAAAGAGAGAGAGGGAGAGAGAGGAGGGAGGGAGATGAAGGGACATGGAGAAGAATTTAGGAGAGATATCGAGAGGGAGAAAGAGAGACACGTGGGTTACAAATCATATTGGCAACATACAGACAACAACCAGACATCCTTACCAATTCCCTTTATTAAAGTATTATCAACAGTCTGTCCCTCTGTCCTGTTTGTCCTCTCTGACCATCTGTGGTCAGGTGGCCCTTTTGACCCTTGACCTTTCACAGGGATCAACTAACAAAGGTCATTCTTCTCAGGTTTGGGTAGTCTATCAGAAAAGCAAACATATTTTGTGAAGTATGCACGAATGCACACAACACACACACACAACAATAACTACTTATTCTGTAATAAAGATGGGTAAATAACACTGATCAGAGATTAACTGCAAGAATTTCACGTGAGAAAATGAGGATGTTATGTGTGTTTTCAAATAGAAGTAACGTGACAGAAGTGATACAAGTCCATTCCACTCTTCAGACAGCATTTTTCAATAGTTCAGTGGAGACCCAGTTTGAGATATGATACCTGTCATGATACTGATGATGATCATGTCCTGGTGTTCAGATAGGATTACTTTATGTATTTGTGCATGTAGGGCCCCTATGCTGCTATTCATACCTGTGTAAGTACAGGCAAGACTGTCTGCCTTAAACAATACATTGCATATTGATGTGCTGTATAAAAGGGTCATTCCATAAATTATGGTCCCAGTGAGGATGTCCTGTAGTGGAAAAAGTGTTAAAGCTGTTAGTCATTGATTTACCAATTTTAATTTACAAAATAAACTTGAATTGAAATGGTCAACAATTCCACATGTTTAGAGCAGAGTTTGTTCGTTTTAACATAGAAAGCATCAAGTTAGTGAGTGAATGTGTTCATAATTTGTTGATGCATCTACGCATGAACAAACAACATATGTCAAATTAAACAATTAGCTTTTAAGAGTGGCGTGAATCTGTGTCATCTCTAAAGAGAATGTACAATTTAACTACAAAGGGTAATGAAGAGACAGAGAGCCGGTTTCAAGCGCATGTGTTTAAAGGACCACAGGAGGAGGCAGGTAGCTTGGTCCAGGTGCAGGCAGGTCATACACCGGGGCAACAGGCAACAGACAGGCATGGCCTGGACTGTATTATTCAGAATTCAAATTAGTTTGGTTGGATGCAAGTGATTCTCGTTTACTGGGTAATTTATTTTACCTGTGGTAAGTTGCAGGTGCCTACAGAGTAAAAATAGCCATTAAACCAGTTTTTAAACAGACTAAATTAACATTCTGATCCGTTGCAACTCCGTTGTAAAGTGCAAGGGTTCCAATATATTTGACCTCAATTTTACCTTAATTATGTAACACACACTGAAAAATAAATGTGTGTTAAAATAGATTACACAATTCTTACCTGAGTCAGATTACACGAACAAACCACTGAAACCTAACACGCACACCCTACAACAGAGGTGTAGTGGAGACTCCAGCAGCTCCCAGCAATTTAGGTCTTCCACCAAAAATCTTACCAATAGTATGTTAAGTGTTTGGAAAAGGACCTAGTATTTAGTATTAGTATTTATTATAGATCCTCATTTGCTACTCTTCTTGGGTTCAAGCAAAATTAAGGCAGTTCTAAATTTTTTTAAACATTACAAATACATTCACAACAGATTTCACAATATATTAAGTGTGTGCCCTCAGGCCCCTACTCTACTACCACATATCTACAACACTAAATCCATGTGTTCGTGTGTGTGTAGTGCGTATGTTATCATGTGTTTGCATGCATGTGTCTGTGCCTATGTTTGTGTTGCTTCACTCCCCCCTGTTTTCCTAAGTTGTATTTGTGGTACTTGACCACACGACTGAACAGTAGTACAGGTGCAAGAAAATTAGGGCCTGTAGGATCTGCCTTGTTGATAGTGCTGTTACAGCACTTTATTATGGACAAATTTCTCCAAACCCAGCCAATGTTGTATCAATATGTTTTGCCTATGACAGGTTACAATCCAGTGTTACTCCAAGCAGTTTAGTCTCCTCAACCTGCTCAATTATCAAATTTTTCATTACAAGATTTAGTTGAGGTTTTGCGTTTAGAGAATGATTTGTCCCAAATACAATGCGTAAAGTTTTTGAAATATTTAGGACTAACTTATTCCTTGTCACCCATTCTGAAACTAACTGCAGCTCTTTATTACAGTGGCATGTGAAAGTAATCATCCCCTTGGCATTTTTCCTATTTTGTTGCCTTATAACCTGGAATTAAAACGTATTTGTATCATTTGATTTACACAACATGCCTACCACTTTGAAAATGCAAAATGTGTTTTCTTGTGAAACAAACAAGAAATAAGTGAAAACTTAATCGTGCATACACTGTAACTAATTCACCCCCCAAAAGTCAATACTTTGTAGAGCCACCTTTTGCAGCAATTACAGCTGCAAGTCTCTTGGGGTATGTCTCTAAAAGCTTGGCACATCTAGCCACTGGAATTCTTGCAAATTCTTCAAAGCAAAACTGCTCCAGCTGCTTCAAGATGGATGGGTTCCGCTGATGTACAGCAGTATTCAATTCATGCCATAGATTCTCAGTCAGATTGAGATCTGGGCTTTAACTAGGCCATTCCAATACATTTAAATGTTTCCCCTTAAACCACTCGAGTGTTGCTTTAGCAGTATGCTTAAGGTCATTATCCTGCTGGAAGGGGATCCTCCGTCTCAGTCTCAAATCTCTGGAAGACTGAAACAGGTTTACCTCAAGAATTACCCTGTTTTTAGCACCATCCATCATTCCTTCAATTTTGACCAGTTTCCCAGTCCCTGTCGATGAAAAACATCCCCAAAGCATGATGCTGCCACCTCCATGCTTCACTGTGGGGATAGTGTTCTCGGAGTGATGAGAGGTGTTGGGTTGTGCCAGACATAGCGTTTTCCTTGATGACCAAAAAGCTCAATTTTATTCTCTTCTGACCAGAGTACCTTCTTCAATATGTTTGGGGAGTCTCTCAAATGCCTTTTCGCGAACACCAAACATGTTTGCTTATTTCTTTCTTTAAGCAATGGCTTTTTCCGGCCACTCTTCTGTAAAGCCCAGCTCTGTGGAGTGTACGGCTTAAAATGATCCTATGGACAGATACTCCAATCTTCGCTGTGGAGCTTTACACCTCCTTCAGGGTTATCTTTGGTCTCTTTGTTGCCTCTCTGAGTAATGCCCTCCTTGCCTGGTCTGTGAGTTTTGGTGAGCGGCCCTCTCTTGGCATTTGTTGTGGTGCCATATTCTTTACATTTTTTAATAACTGAATTAATGGTGCTCCATGTGATGTTCAAAGTTCTTTTTTTATAACCCAACCCTGATCTGTACTTCTCCACAACTTTGTCCCTGACCTGTTTGGATAGCTCCTTGGTCTTCAAATTGTCCCTTGCTTGGTGGTGCCCCTTGCTTAGTGGTGCCCCTTGCTCAGACTCTGGGGTCTTTCAGAACAGGTTTATATTTACTGATATCATGTGACACCTAGAAGGTGGACTTTATTTAACTAATTATGTGACTTCTGAAGATAATTATTTGCACCAGATCTTATTTAGGGGCTTCATAGCAAAGGGGGTGAATACATAAGCACACACCAGGTTTTCATTCGTTTTTTTATTTTTTGAATTTTTTTATTTATTTTCACTTCACCAATTTGGACTATTTTCTGTATGTCAATTACATAAAATTCTAATAAAATTCCATTTAAATTGCAGATTGTAATGCAACAAAATAGAAAAAACACCAAGGGGGATGAATACTTTTGCCAGGCACTGTAAGTGTTGCAATCATTTCAGTCACTGTGGCAGCTGACGTGTATAGTGTTGAGTCATCCGTATACATAGACACACTGGCTTTACCCAACAAGTGGCACGTTGGTAGTGAAAAAAGTAAGTGGCCTAGACAGCTTCCTTGGGGAATTCCTGATTCTACCTGTATTTTGTTGGAAAGGCTTCTATTAACTTCTTAAGGTATAGGGGGCAGCATTTTCACTTTTGGATGAATAGCGTGCCCAATTTGAACTTCCTGCTACTCATGCCAAGAATATAAGATATGCATATTATTAGTAGATTTGGATAGAAAACACTGAAGTTTCTAAAACTGTTTGAATCATGTCTGTGAGTATAACAGAACTTATGTAGCAGGCAAAACCCAGAGGACTAACCGTTCAGATTTTTTTTTAGGTCTCTGTCTGTTCAGTGTCTTCCCTATTGGCAAACAATATTTCTTAGGAACTTGTTTTCAATTCCTACCGCTTCCACTGGATGTCACCAGTCTTTGGAATTTGGTTGAGGTTATTCATTTGTGCAATGAAGAAGTAGGGCCAACTAGGAACTGTGTAACACTGTGAGAGTTGCACAAGACTTGAAAAGTAGCGTTAGTTTCCTCTCATCCTCTATTGAAAACAGATAGACCCGTCTTCAATTTGATCGATAATTAACGTTTAAAAATACCTAACGTTGTATTACAAAAGTAGTTTGAAATATTTTGGCAAAGTTTATAGGCAAGTTTTGAAATATTTTGCAGTGATTTTGCGCATTTTGGAAGCTGTTTTTTTTTGATCAAACGCGACAAATAAACTGACATTTTGGATATATATGGACAGAATTAATCAAACAAAAAGACCAACTGTGATGTTTATGGGACATATTGGAGTGCCCACAAAAGAAGCTCGTCAAAGGTAAGGCATGTTTTATATTTTATTTCTGCTTTTTGTGTAGCGCCTGCAGGGTTGAAATATGCTACCCTCTCTCATCAGATAATAGCTTCTTATGCTTTCGCCGAAAAACCTTTTTAAAAATATGACATGTTGCCTGGATTCACAACGAGTGTAGCTTTAGTTGAGTATCTTACATGTTTGATTTAATGAAAGTTAGATTTTTATATCAATTTATTTGAATTTGCCGCGCTGCATTTTCCCTGGTTTTTGGCCTCTACCATAAGAAGTTAAATAACTCCCTGTTAGACAAGTAACTCTTTATCAACAATATAGAATGGGGTAAGCCATAACACATACATTTTTCCAGAAACAGACTATAATCGATAATGTCAAAAGACACACTGTAGTCTTACAAAACATCCCCCACTATATTTTAATCATACATTTTTCTCAGACAATCATCGATCATTTGTGCAAGTGCTGTGCTTGTTGAATGTCCTTCCCTGTAGGCGTGTTGAAAGTCTGTTGTTAATTTGTTCATTGTAAAATAGCATTGTATCTGGTCAAACACCATTTTTTTACAAAAGTTTACAAAGGGTTGGTAACAGGCTGATAGCAGGCACATTTTTGCATCCTTCCAGGCTTGAGGGCACACACTTTCTAGTACGCTTAAATAGAGATATGGCAAATAGGAGTGGCAATATCATCTGATATTATCGTCAGTCATTTTCCATCCAAGTTGTCAGACCCCGGTGGCTTATCATTGTTGATAGATAACAATAATTTTTAAACCTAAATCTTTGTTCATATGTCTATTGCTACTGTTGTCTTCTTCTCTCTTGTGTGTGCAGCCAATCCTGCAGTCAGACTAGTGAATGGGACAAGCTCCTGCTCTGGGAGAGTGGAGGTCTGTGTGTGACATCAACTGGGACATGAAAGATGCTATGGTGGTGTGTAGACAGCTAGGCTATGGCAACGCTATTGCGGTACCATACAGACTTGGACAGGAACATGGAGGAAAGAGTATCAGCACCGTGAAATGTTCTGGAAACGAGTATACCCTTGACGAGTGTCTACTCAATGGGTACACCACTGTTATGATGCTTCTGTTGTCTGTTCAGGTACGACATTGTAGATATTGTATAAAACTTTTGTTTTTGTTTAATTCAAAATTATTTACAATCAACAAAAGTGATGTAATGCTCCTCCATATATCTTTCTTCAGCCTTTGTGAGGCTTGTGGATGGTGCTCCTCTCGGCTTTGGGAGAGTGGAGGTGAAGTCCAATCAGTCCTGGGCCTCAGTGTGTGAAGCTGACTGACTGGCAGGATGCAGAGGTAGTCTGTCAAGAGCTTGGCTGTGGGGCTACTTCAGCTCTACGGGGGGGATAAATTGAGAAGGTGAGCGTCTAATCTGGGCTAAAGAGTTCCAGTGTAAAGGTAATGAGTCCCTTCTCCTCCTTCTCCTGACACATTATTCAGAAAAGAGCACACTTGCACACCCGGAAATTATGTTGGACTCACTTGCATAGATAGAAGATCCTTTGAAACAAATGCTGCAATGTCAATGTCAATGTATTTTCCATTCCGGACAATATGTGTATCACTCTCTCTCTCTCTCTCTCATTCTTTCTCTCTCAAGACAGAACACGGCTGTTACAGGTAGGAGGCCGATGTGCAGGGGCGGTGCCTGGGTGTTTGGTGACTGGGTGACATTGATGGACACTGAATGGGACATTACACAGGCAGCAGTGGTCTGTAGACAGCTTGGCTGTGGCTCGGCTATTTCAGCACCAGGTGGCTTTCTATTTGAAAATGGTACTGGACAAGTGGTTCCATTCCATGTAACGGATCGGAATGGTCACTATTTGAATGCCAACCAATATTTACATCTCCAACCATCTCCTGCTGCAATAATGCTGGGGTGATATTTTCAGGTAGGACCTGTGGGTAAAAATTATGCACAGGGTGTTGTGCTATTATTGAATAGCTGTTTGTGAGAGGTACTTATCCCCTCTTTTTACAGATCTCCAACAAAAACCTGATATCTCCCTGGCTGATTCAATGAGAGGGGTCCCAAGGGCCACCAAGGGCCAGAGGTGTTCAGGGGCCACAGCTTCACCATCACCTGTTCCATTCAGCCACATTACCCAGGAGGCTCCTTCCTCTTTACATTCATTGGCTCCAACAGAACCCAGACCCAGCCAGCTGTCAATCACTCTTCTGCCTCTCTCTTCCCTGCTGGTGATTACTCCCATCAAGGGAACTACAGCTGTGTTTGAGATTTACATTTGCTCTTATCATTTCTCCTTTGAGATTGAGCTCCTATCCCTCACTGTCACAGGTAACTGAGAATGAATCACACTTACAAGTTGGTGTTCACACCTTTCCCCTGATTGATCTGTTAACTATCTGTCAATTACCTCATACAGCTTCCAGCAACAGAGTCACGATGGTGCTGCTGGAAATTATGACCATCACCACAGCCATCATTATATACTCACTTATTTGCCTATATTTCACCAAGTAAGTGGACTCAAGACACATTCTCTTTTCAGCTCTGGGATAGGCGTCCCGCTAGTGGGACAACTGTCGACAACCTTTGGTGAAATTGGAGGACATGCAATTCAAATAAATAATCATACAAATTATGGATATGAAAACGTACATACATCAGTTAAAAGTTTAAATTCTTGTTAATCTAACTGAATTGTCCGATTTACATTAGGCTTTACTACAGTGAAAGCATGCCATCGGATTGTTTGAGGATAGCGCTCCACTTCAAAATATTGTTCAACCAGCACAGGCTTCATAAAATCACAAATAGCGTTTAAATATTCACTTACTTTTTGAAAATCTTCCTCTGATTTGCATTCCAAAGGGTCCCAGCTACAACATGCATGGATGCTTTGTTAGATAAAATGCTTCTTTATATCCCAAAAAGTATGTTTAGTTGGCGCTATCGGTTTGAGTAATCCACTCGTTCAACATGCAGAGTACGGAATCCAAAAAGCTAACGCTAAAAAGTCTAACTACGTTTCTAACCAATCCTCAGGTACCCTAAAATGTAATTAAACTATAATATTTCATACGGAAAATAGTTTGTTCAATAGAAAAGCAAAATTTGCAGAAGTGCCTCCTTTTCATCTCGCGCACACAGACTGATTTCCAACTGTGGGTTCCTGTATCAAAACTCAGAATTATTCCTCGTTTGGGTAGAAACAGGCCTGAAACCTTGAACAAAGACGGTTGACATGGTAGCTAGTGGTAGCCATAGAAATTGCAATCTGGGAGCTTGATTTAACATTGTCC
The DNA here is from genome assembly GCF_034236695.1 of Oncorhynchus nerka. Classification (NCBI taxonomy): domain Eukaryota; kingdom Metazoa; phylum Chordata; class Actinopteri; order Salmoniformes; family Salmonidae; genus Oncorhynchus; species Oncorhynchus nerka. The sequence goes on from NC_088398.1 coordinate 36,431,754, forward strand.
TATATGTTATAATGGAAGAGCATGGGATCTCAATTTGTTTTTATTTCCGGTTGGTTTTTCTTTGGCTTTTCTCCTACCTAATCTATTGTGTTATGGCGTCATACATTATTTTAACATTTCTACAAACTTCAAAGTGTTTTCTATCAAATATTACCGATTACATCCATATCCTGGCTTCTAGGTCTGAGTAACAGGCAGTTTACTTTGGGCACATCAGTCAGACAGGAAGTGGAGAAAATAGGAGCCTTATGAAGTAGTTAAGTACAGAGGTGAACCTGACACCTCACCAGCTGTTTCCTTAGCACTACACAACTGATTCAAATGATCAAGACATCATCTAGCTTCAAGTGGTATTTATGTATTCAATTGTGATCTGGTAGTGTAAAAGTCTAATAGTGACATTATCTTCTACTGTTTGTCCTCATTTGTCTGTTTTTCAGCATAAAGTAGTCTGTAGCCACTTAGTGTGGACACCAGGTGAGACTACACACACACAGATTACTGTTGAACACAGTCACTTTAACTACCTTATTTTCTCAATAATAGTCTCTCTCCTTCACTTCATCCTTCTCCTCCCTAAATCCTCTAGGTTATATCAGCTGTGCTGGTGAACCCCTCCCAGATCTGATCTGGCTGACACAGAGGACTTGGTCAGGTCAACAGGATGTACAGTATTATTAAAGATATGCTTTACATTGAAATACAGATAGAGATATACAGTAGTAGTCCCAGAGTTAATGACCCATGGTCAGTTTTGCATTTCACCTCCTGATGATTATGATTACTGACTGTGTTAGAATAATGCTCTCTCTCTAGCCATCTGTCTCTCATCTGCAGGTATGTTTTGATGTGAGAGAGGAAGCCAGTCCCGTCATCGCCACCTCACCCGCTCTTAAGATAACCTTCGGGCCGACTAGGAGACCATGGCTGGTTAGGAGACACCACTAGAGACACTATGTAATTGTGACGAACTGCGAGATTATTAGGGTAGCACTGTAATTCATTAATCATATGTTGTCTTCCCTGCTCCTCTGTTTTATCTTTCCTTTTCTGTCTTCCAGACCTCTTTCTTCCTCTTTTTTTAAATAATGCACACCATATGTGCATTGAAGTACAGATTGCACTTGTATTTATAATGCATGTATTATGTATTTATAACACCTGGATAATGAACTTTCAATAAAGTGTTTCTAACTCTCCACTGTTTGAAATGAAGTATCTCATGAAATACTACACCTATCCTGTGTCCTCAGATTAATGCAGATGAAGGGAGTTAGATATGCATAGGACGTGTAGTGTACAGTTTCTTTTCTGTATATGAATTACAAATCAGCCTTTACTTAAATCCCGTTTCTAGTCTATTGCATTGTTACAATGTGTAATCATTATGTCCCAGGAGCCGTTATTGAAAATAAGAAGTTGTTCTTAACTGCCTTGCCTAGTTAAATAAAGGTAAAACATTTTTAAAAAGGAGCACGAGTGTTAAACACTGTTGAAGTGTATAAATGTAATACATACATGCAGACACAGCATCATTCAAATAATGGAGTTTGATACACCTGGTATTGAGTATGACTGAAAAATAATGTCACAGAGATTCATACCTGAACTGCACCTTTATTTGCCAAGGAGGAGTACATGATCAGTGAATATATTCAATGTACAGGCTAAAATGTGGGGATCTCATGCATGGTAATAACTACAGTACGTGTATATGGGGCTTGAATCTTTGGCACAATAAAGTTATATTCTATTCAATCCATATGCTTCATTAATTTCATTCGAAACTACAACTATGATAACTGAGGTTCATAGGTTCTGAACTAATATTCATACGAAACGTTTTAGGTTCCATACACAGATCGGCTACATACTGTAGCTAGCTACATATCCTTAAGCATACAGTTATTTTTATCCTCCACTACACAATAAGCAAATAAACAGTTAGCTAGCTATGCTACTTCTGCTGCATTGCATGGCAAATATAAGCAAGGCAAGCTTACACAACTGTACATTCAATTTGCAGTAAATGGTTTAGCTAGCTAGATTCTTTACATCCACTGTTTCACAAGACGACCGCCTGGTTTGCTGGTTTTCTCAGGAGTCCCTAAGACATTGAACAACACGAATTACAATTCATACTCATGTCAAAACAATAGCTAACTAGCTGGCAAAATGTTAGCTAGTCAGCTAACTTGCTAAATAGCAATTTTCATAAATAAACTTTATGGCCCAAAAATATGCACAATTGTTTGTCTCTACATTAACTAACATATTCCTCTCAATTGTACATTTTTAGCTTGACTCGTTATGACGTTATAATTACTTACATTTGCTTCCCCGTAATATTTTGTCAGCCGTCTTTGCTGAAGAAAGTCACCAGTGACGTATGGCTCGCATCATATTCGTCATTTGAACCACTCAAAATGATTGGTCATATAAAAACTTTTGGACCCAAATGCATAATGAGTGCTCTAATAACTCCCCCTTGCGGTGGTCTGGAGCAATGAAGCCGTGACGCTGGCAGTATGATGTAACTGGCACAACTCCGCTTTGACGTACAGATGGTTCTGCAGGAGGAGTTCCAGAATTACCAGAACGTGGGCGATGTGCTCTTCCAAGATGGCCCAATAGATTAGGATGTTGTCAATATACACAACAATCTGATACCCAAGCATGTTCCCGAGACCTCATTCCCAAACGCCTGGAACACTGACAGAGCATTGGCTAGTCCATAAGGCGTCACCAAGTACTCGTAGTGCCCAAATATCATGCTGAAAGCGGTCTTCCATTCATCCCCCTCCCGAATATTGATCAAATTGTAGGCGCTCCACAAGCCCACCTTGGTAAAAAAATTACTTAAAAAAAACGGGCCCCGCAAAGCATTTCAATGGCGGCCAGCACCAAGGGGGCAGTTGTACTTAGAGGTGATTGCATTGAGACCACTGTAGTCAATACATGGATGAAGACCACCCTCCTTCTTGGCCATGAAGAAGAAACGTTCCGACGCAGAGAAGGTGGATGGGTGGATGAAACCCTGTTGGAGAACCTCCTGGATGTACTCCTCCATAGCATTGGTTTCAGCCACCAACAGGGGGTAGAGGCGGCTGCGCGGCGGTGCAGTCTTAGCAGGTTGATGGCACAGTTCCAGGGGCTATGAGGAGGGAAACCGGTGGCGTGGGTCTTGGAGAAAACCTCCCGGAGATCCTGGTAAACCACCGGGATGGTGGCCTGGAAGGCAACCACAGGACTCTCACCCGACGTGAACCATAGGGTAAAAGCAGGAGGAAACCGACAACCGGGTGCCCAGGACGTGATCTCCATCCTCGGCCAGGAGACGGATGACTTTGTGTACGGGTGCATGGATGATGAGGAAGGGAAGGTTTCTTGGTGCAGGGGTCCCACGGTGATGGTGAGTGGTGTTGTGATCTGTGTGATTGTCCCAGATCTCAGTGGTCAGGTATCCAGTGCTTGAACTGGAAACAGAGAGGAAAGAGGGTATTATGTTAAGTTCAGGGAGGAGGCAAGGGCCTGGTCAATAAAATGTCCAGTGGCACTGGATAAATTCATGGATAAGTCCACTAGAGCTGTAGAAACAACACGAGGGACACCCAGCTAGTGAAATTGGTACTAAAAAGGGTGTGGTAGAGAGTGATGATGTAATACTCACACCTACCTCAGGAAACAGATGATCACAGGGCCATCCCTCTGCTCTAGTAGCTCCCGGGTTGGGACGTAGTGGACACTGTTAAAGCTGGTGCTTGCCCACAATAGCTTGTGCTTGACCACAATAGGGACAGAGCCCCAGCTGTCTCTGACAGCGTCGCTCAGCCATGGTGAGGTGTGTGGTCCCTTCCTGCAAGGGTTCAGACTGACTCAGATTGGTCAACGAAGTAGGGAGAGAGGCAATTGGAGTGCTGACGCTTCCGAAGATTATCTAGATGGATGGCCATCGCAATAAATGCGTCCAACGAGAGGATGGGGTGGGGTGCTGGCTCACTGGGTTGACTCGTGGTAGAAGATCCCCCGCTCGTTGGGGGTGACACCCTTTGAGGAAGATCTAGACTTTGAAGAAAGCAGAGAACCTCATCCATAGTCGTCCCCAGTTTGTGGTCGTGGCTGATACAACAGAGTGCTAGATAAAGGGGAAGTAATCAGGGAGTGATGATGGAGTCCAGGTGTGCCTCATGGTGGGGTGCAGGTGTGCGTAATGACGGTTGCCAGGTCTGGTGGTTAGTAGACTGGCGACGTTGAGCGCTGGAGCGGGGGTAGACATGACAGATGAGGAAAAAAACTATTTAATACATTTTAGAGGAAGAATGAAATATGGAAAAAGTCAATGGGTCTGAATACTTTCCGAGTGCACTGTATGTAAAGTAACCAGATGTTACTATTCAATTCAAGCAACAGTCACCTGGCCATGCTCATGGGAGTGTGTGGCTATTTGTTTGTGTGCATACAGTGCGTTTGGAAAGTATTCAGACCTCTTGACATTTTGCACATTTTGTTACGTTACAGCCTTATTCTAAAATTGATACATCCCCCCCTCCCACAATAGCCCATAATGATAAAGCAAAAACAAGATTTCAATTTCTTTGGTCAATTTTGGTAAAAAAATTAAATATCACATTGACATAAGACCCATTACTCAGTACTTTGTTGAAGCTCCGTTGACAGCGATTACAGTCTCGAGTCTTCTTGGGTATGACGCTACAAGCTTGGTACACCTGTATTTGGGGAGTTTCTCCCCTTCTTCTCTGCAGAGCCTCTCAAGCAATCTCAGTTTGGATGTGGAGCGTTGCTGCATAGCTATTTTCAGGTCTCTCCAGAATTGAATGACCAAGTCTGGGCTCTGGCTGGGCCACTCAAGGCCATTCAGGGACTTGTCCCTAAGCCACTCCTGTGTTTTCTTGGCTGTGTGCTTAGTGTGGTTGTACAGTTAGAAGGTGAACCTTCACCCCAGTCTGAGGTCCTGAGCTCTCTGGAGGAGCAAAATAGTTCAATCTTGGTTTCATGAGACCAGAGAATCTTGTTTCTCATGGTCTGAATCTTTAGGTGCCTTTTGTCAAAATCCAAGTGGGCTGTCATGTGCCTTTTACTGAGGAGTGGTTTCGGTTTGGACACTATACTATAAAGGCCTGATTGGTGGATTTCTGCAGAGATGGTCCTTCTGGAATGTACTCCCATCTGCACAGAGGAACTCTAGAGCTCTGTCAGACTGTCCATCGGGTTCTTGGTCACTTGCCTTCCCTTCTCCCCCGATTGCTCGGTTTGGCTAGGCGGGCAGCTCTAGAAAGAGTCTTGGTGGTTCTAAACTTCTTCAATTTAAGAATTATGGAAGCCACTGTGTTCTTGGGGACCTTCAATGCTACAGATCTTTTTTTTGGTACCCTTCCCCAGGTTTGTGCCTCGACACAATCCTGTCTCGGAGATCTATGGACAATTCCTTCGACATCATGACTTTGTTTTTGCTCTGACATGCACTGTCAACTGTGGGATCTTATATAGACAAGTGTGTGCCTTTCCCAATCATGTCCAATAAATTTAATTTACCAAAGGTGGACTCCAATCAAGTTGTAGAAACAACAAGGAGGATCAATAGAAACAGGATGCACCAGAGCTCAATTTCGAGTCTCATGCCAAAGGGTAAATAAGGTATGTTTTTTTCTTTTAATACATTTGCAAAAAAATCTAAAACCCTGTTTTCACTTTGTCATTTTATTGGATATTTTGTGCAGATTGCTGAAGATTTTGATTTATTTAATCAATTTTAGAATAAGGCTGTAATATAACGAAATGTAGAAAAAGTCAAGGGGTCTGATTACTTTCCAAAGGCACTGTATGTGTGTGTGCATATGTGTGTGTGTGTGTGTTGTGTTTTTGTATGTGTGTGCGTGGCCATGTGTGCATATGTCTGTGGTTTGTGTGTGTGAAGCCTGACTCTTGACCCCGCAGGGCTGAGTCAGAGGTTGTCCATCTGGGGTGACAAACGGGACAGTTGGCACAACTCAATCGGATGCAATTTCTACAGTTGGTTTTACCCCCGTCACTGTCTGTGCGGGACCAAGAGACCAGTGTTTCAAATAATAGACAAGTCAGTTCTCTCACAGGGGAGCAGGCTTCTAAGTTTAAAGTGCCGACCCTGATCCCAATGCATCTGTGGGGAAGTGGGAGAACCAAAACCGCTGTGTTTTTAGTCATTAGGAGACATTGACACCCGTGATTATCAGTAAGCTCTGTGCTAGTTCCCTTTAAAGACGTCCTCCAGCTATTTGTGAACTTTTACTGTTGAAAAGTGATATCCCAAGTATAGATACACTAAAGTAAACAAACTAAAGGTAAAAAAAAATGTATTTGATGAAAACAGTGTTTCTTAATTAGACAACTGCAAACTTCAATGAGTAGGGCATTCAAGGAGTTGGTCTGATGGGAATTTGTGATATTATCGGCCTCCCCCTTGCTTGAGGAACAATAGAGAACAAAATAAGAAAGCTCCACCACGCTATGTCATGACTTACCTGGACCTATTGAGATGTACCTTTTGTTAAGTAAATCAGGTGTTGAAAAGGTGAAAAGGAGACTAGAGTGCCATTGGAGTGAACCTTTGTACTCTATGCTTCTTCAGGAAACACTTTACAACTTGTTGAACAATCTTACTGTTGCTGAAATTATACTGCGCTACAAAGGAATAACACAGTAACTAAGTATTTGATCAAAAATCTTTAATCCATTGTAATGACCAGGTATATTGTCTAATTAATGTGATATTTTGTTCCTGACAGAGGAACAGGCCAGTATCATGGCATATTAAATGGCTGTCTGTCTTTTATTGGGGTTGAATTTTACCCCCTTTTCATGGTATCCATTTGTTTTAGTAGCTACTATCTTGTCTCATCGCTACAACTCACATACGGGTTGAAAGTCATGCATCCTCCGATACACAATCCAACCATGCTGCACTGCTTCTTAACACAGCACGCATCCAACTCGGAAGCCAGCCGCACCAATGTGTCAGAGGAAACACTGTGCACCTGGCAACCTTGGTTAGCGCTTCACTGCTCCCGGCCCGCCACATGAGTCGCGATGAAACAAGTATACCGGCCAAACCCTCCCTAACCCGGACGAAGCTAGGCCAATTGTGCATCGCCCCACGGACCTCCCGGTCGCGGCCGGTTATGACAGAGCCTGGGCGCGAACTCAGAGTCTCTGGTGGCACAGCTAGCACTGCAGTACAGCGCCCTTAACCACTGCGCCACCCGGGAGACCCCACAGAAAAATATTTTGAAGTCAGATTTTGCAGTAACTGCATTTCGCCTTTGTAGGGCAGAATACCATGATACATTCATCTGAAAAAATTAACTCAATAATTTTTTCCTAATAAACAGTTTATTTAACCCTTTGATGTGTCCGATCACATATTTGTGATCATTGTTGACTCGTCCCTGCTGCGTTCCATCACAAATATGTGATTGGAACAGTAGCAACATAATGTATGATGCAACAAACACGTTTTAAAAGCATTGTTGTCCGAAAACATCTAAACAATGTTTTGTATTGAAATAAAAAGGTCTTCACAAGTTTATTCCTCAATTGTACCTTTTACTGTATAAGATAAATGCGAACTTCATCATCCAAGCATATCACTGAACATATCCACAGCTAAACTCATTCCATAAACCAGGCTAAATAACAGGTTGCGCTGTTTAAATTCCATAAGGAGCAGAAATAGGGGAAGGTATCGTTGGGGAATATGATGCAGGAAATATTACTACTATAGGGAATTTAGAAAAAATGGGGGACAAGCACAGGAGAAGATAATTATTTAAATAAAAATATACCCCCTGGAAAGGGGGTCTGAGTTGGTAACCTTGCGGTACCATATTTACAATCTGATGCAGCATTCAAAACAATTTGGAAATCTGCGACTTCCGAGCGTTCACGACAACTGGGAACTCTGGAAAAAAACTCAGACTGGTAAGAATCGTTTTGATTTGATATCATCCAACATGGAATTCCAACTCGGGAACTCTGGCCTCTTTCAAGAACTCTGACCTTCACCTAAGATCACTGATGTCATTATTTGACCACATATTTTTCTGAGTTCCCAGTTGTCTTGAAAGCGTCGTAAGTCAGTCAAGCGAACCATCCCTTCACCTCGTTTTGTTATAGCATCTTTGGTCTGACAGACACTTATGTGACAACCAGAATACATTGTATGATGTCAACAAACATTGCTCGCAAATAGCTTAGCACTAGCTCAAATCAATCCATCCTTTAAGTATTTTACACACTTCCGCCTCAATTCGGTCTTAAGTAGAAGAATTTGAAATTGTTTTTTTACATTGGATAAAAGTAGAGACTCAGAGCTGGAAAATTGTATATCATACACTGCAGTTGAGGAACAATGGGGAAACAATTCTACTTTGAAAGGTGATAATCTTATAAACTCACTTTTGACAAAATGGCCCTTGAATGTTTTGGTACACCTACTGGAGAGCTCATCATTCTCTACACCCATTCAGCATCTTTCACACCCTCTTAAGCCTTAGCCCCAGCCATCTCCTTAAGGATTCACATGTGAGACAATGTACTAAACAACCAAAGATTAAGACTAAAGGCTGGTTTATACTACAGGTGTGTTTGTAAATTCAAATCTGGAGTTCCAGAGAGCGTTTTGTTCTCAGAGCGTTCAGAGCACACACACTGAGCGCTCCTGGCCGATGAGTAGGGTTGATCCGAGCATTCTGACCTAACAGTAGTCAAGCACCCAAGCTAACTGGCTAACGTTGGCTAGCTTGCTAGCTACTTCCAGACACAAATGAGAGAACAGCTCACTCTGACCATTTTACTCATCCTAGCAGAGCTGGTAGGCTGGATATCCAGAGCTTTGGTGACTGCAACTGTGAAAATGACGACAATTTAATTATGCTTTTTTTGCCAACATTTACTGACACCGGCCATATTCATCGGGTGTTGAGAGTTCGTAAATTTGTCAGTTATTCTGCGCTCTGGCACACTCAGATGAGTATGAGCAAATGTACTAGCTATGTCTATCGACAGTTGTCGCAGTGACATCATGAACATTCTATTGAAATTGTTACTTGCATAGTGGAGTCTTTTGTTTAGACATGTAGCTAGCCAAAAAAATAATAATAATCCCAACTCATAACGTTACTACGCTGCATGAATCTGCAGTAGCTAACCAACCAGGCTCAATGAAAGCTAGCTTGCAAACATTAGGATAAAACTAGCAATGCAAATGGCTCCGAGATACAAATAATATTACTACACAGATCATACATGTAACATTAGCTAGTGAGCCAGCAAGCTATTGTTAGCTAGCTAGCTAACAGTACGCTTTAACTTGAAATAAAACACTCTCTGACAAAAATAGAAATGTGTAACTACCTTACCCATATACACTACCGGTCAAAACTTTAAGGGTTTTTATTTATTTTAACTATGTTCTACATTGTCAAATAATAGTGAAGACATAAACTATGAAATAACACCCATGGAATAATTTAGTAACCAAAAAAAAGTGTTAAACAAATCCAAATAGATTTTATATTTGAGATTCTTCAAATAGCCACCCATTGCCTTGATGACAGCTTTGCACACTTGGGAGTTGTTGCAGATTTGAGTGGTTTAACCTCTTAAGTCGACCCTCTACTTTTTTGAACATTCTGTTAAAAATCGCGCAACATTTCAGCGCCCTGCTACTCATGCCAGGAATATAGTATATGCATTTGCTTAGTCTGTGTGGATAGAAAACACTCAGACGTTTAAAAAACTGGTTAAATCACTGCTGTGGCTTTACCAGAACGGCATTTACATCGAAAAGCACAGGAAAAACTGATCACTGAAAATGGGAAAATATATCCATGCGCTACTTGAACCCATTGATAAACGTGAACCACAATTAATTGACTGAGGTTGCAGTACCTACAGCTTCCACACGGTGTCTAGAGTATTGTCATTTCCCTTCGAGTTTTTTCTTGGTCAAACACATACAGGACACCGTATCTCCTCCGGTCTAGGACCGGATATTTCCGTTGAGTTTCTAGCCGGACATTTTTCCAGAAGGACAGCTAATGATCTTTACATCGCCTCCTGATGAATTTTATCGCTTATTAACGTTTACTAATACCTAAAGTTGCATTACAAACATATTTCGAAGTGTTTTGTGAAAGTTTATCGTCGACTTTTTGAATTTAAAAAAATGACGTTACGTTTTGAAACTATGTTTTTTTCGTTTATCACACAGTCTACATATAACGATATCTAGGCTTTATATGGACCGATTTAATCGAAATAAAGACCCAAATAGTGTTTATGGGACATCTAGGAGTGCCAACAAAGAAGATGGTGAAAGGTAATGAATGTTTTCGATTTTATTGTGCGGTTTGTGTAACGCCGAAATGCTAATTATTTTGTTTACGTCCCCTGTGGGTCTTTTGGGGTGTTGCATGCTATCAGATAATAGCTTCTCATGCTTTCGCCGAAAAGCATTTTAAAAATCTGACTTGTTGCCTGGATTCACAACGAGTGTAGCTTTAATTCGATACCCTGCATGTGTATTTTAATGAACTTTTGAGTTTTAACTAATACTATTAGCATTTAGCGTAGCGCATTTGCATTTCCAGAGCTCTAGTTGGGACGCAAGCGTCCCGAGTAGAAGCAACAGGTTAAAGAGTCACCAACAAAACCACAAGAAGGTAAAACATACTTTGAAAAGCAACAGTTGGCAGCTTATCTGAGGACAATTACTGGAAGATCTGCTCAATGGGTAACATGGGAGATCTCAGACTTGAAAGAGCTGGAATGAGCCTGAACCAATATATGGTCATTGACAGTAACAATGGTGACAAGCGTTAACAACCCCACCTCCAGCCATATTTTTATTCTCACAATAGCTATCATAGGGCGTGACATGGCATGTGTGTGATGGTGTCGTTAGGCGAGGGGAATGTGTGAGGCGGCTGAAAGACCCGGGCAGTCAGAGAGTGACTGGGCAGGAAGAGTAGAGTGGACACACATGCTTTTGTGTTTGGATGTTAGTATACTTACTTTTGACCCTGAAAAGTCACTCTTTAGTCTGACAAAGCTGTCGATTCATACTCACCCTTCGTTCAATCATCATTCACTCTCTCATGCTGTCCATACCTTCTCTGCTATGCAATCTGGTTTCAGAGCTGGCCATGGGTGCACCTCAGCCACGCTCAAGGTCCTAAACAATATCATAACAACCATCGATGAGATACATTACTGTGTAGCCGCATTCATCGACCTGACGAAGGCTTTCAACTCTGTCAATCACCACACTCAACAGCCTTGGTTTCTCAAATGATTGCCTCGCCTGGTTCACCAACTATTTCTCTGACAGAGTTCAGTGTGTCAAATCGGAGGGCCTGTTGTCCGTACCTCTGGCAGTCTCTATAGGGGCTCCACAGGGTTCAATTCTCAGGCCAACGCTTTTCTGTATACATCAATGATGTCGCTCTTGCTGCTGGTGATTCTCTGATCCACTTCTAAGCAGACGACACCATTCTGTATATCTCTGGCCCTTCTTTGGACACTGTGTTAATGAACTAACCTCCAAGACCAGCTTCAATGCAATTACAACTCTCCTTCCATGGCCTCCAACTGCTCTTCAATGCAAGTAAAACTAAATGGATGCTCTTCAACCAATCGCTGCATGCACCTGCCCACCATCACTACTCTGGACGGTTCTGACTTCGAATATGTGGACAACTACAAATACCTAGGTGTCTGGTTAGACTGTAAACTCTCCTTCCAGACTCTCATTAAGCATCTCCAATCCAATATTAAATCGGCTTCCTATTTCGTAACAAAGCATCCTTCACTCATGCTGCCAAACATAAAACTGACCATCCTACCGATACTCAACTTCAGCGATGTCATTTACAAAATAGCCTCCAACACTCTACTCAACAAATTGGATGCAGTCTATCACAGTGCCATCTGTTTTGTCACCAAAGCCCCATATACTACCCACTCCTGCGACCTGTATGCTCTCGTTGGCTGGCCCTCGCTTCATACTCGTCTCCAAACCCATTGGTTCCAGGTCATCTACAAGTCTTTGCTAGGTAAATCCCCACCATATCTCAGCTCACTGGTCACCATAGCAGCACACACTCGTAGCACATGCTCCAGCAGGTACATCTCGCTGGACACCCCCAAAGCCAATTCTTCCTTTGGCCACCAATGACTGGAATGAACTTCAAAAAAAAAAATCACTGAAGCTGGAAACTCATATCTCCCTCACTAGCTTTAAGCACCAGCTGTCAGAACAGCTCACAAATCACTGCACCTGTACGTAGCCCATCTGTAAATAGCCCATCGAACTCCCCATACTGTATTTATTTATTTATCTTGCTCCTTTGCACCCCAGTATCTCTACTTGCACATTCATCATCTGCACATCTACCGTTCCAGTGTTTAATTGCTATATTGTAATTACTTCGCCACCATGGCCTATTTATTGCCTTTACCGCCCTTATTCTACCTCATTTGCACACACTGTATATAGACTTTTTCTACTATATTATTGACTGTGTTTATTCCATGTGTAACTCTGTTGTATGTGTCGAACTGCTTTGCTTTATCTTGGCCAGGTCGCAATTGTAATTGAGGACTTCCTGGTTAAATAAGGTGAAATAAAAAAATATATTAAAAAAATGAATAAAATTCACTGGCTCAATGCTAAACACTAATTAGCTAATTGCAGCCTGTAACTGGAGCGTGATGACTGTCAAGTTGTCTAGGTGTTATAATTATTTCAGCTCTGCCCAAACTTGAAAACGGCTTACTCAACACGTGAAGGATGCAAAGGGACAACTCAATTCCTTTTTAGTGTTTTAATTATGGTTTTGATGCCATTTGTTGAATATGTTGAAACAGTTGATTTGTTGAATAGAGTAGTTGAATGACAGAGGAATAAGGAATAGGTTGATAACCTTAAACAGAGAATAAACATGCATTATTTTACACAATAAACAATGCATGACACAGCAACAAAGCATGGCTTTGAATAAAGTAAACGTTTAAACAATTTAATCTTCCACTTCAAGCAATTACTTCAGCAGTCAGAAAATATCCACAAATAAGAAGTCACCACTCCTACCAGAGTTAAACATGTAAATTGTGCTAAGCACTGGATGCAACATAATAAATAATTCCAAACATTACATACCAGTTGCGTCTTTAGGGTTGAACAATGAGCTGTTTGTATGTTGAGGACCCAAGCAAAGCTAAGCCCAAACATTTTATATGCATGCTTATCTGCCAGGTGCGCATGTAAAAGTAGTCCCTCCAGAAATCCTGGCTAAATTTTTTAGTTCCACCCGTGTTTTGGGGTTATCTGCCCTCTTGATGCCTGGAGTTGGTTTTAACTTCTTCGATATAGGGGGCGCTCTTTTAATTTTTGGAAAAAAAAACGTTCCCGTTTTAAACAAGATATTTTGTCACGAAAAGATGCTCGACTATGCATATAATTGACAGCTTTAGAATAAAAATCATCAAAAACATGCATCCTATTTGCAATAAGGCAATAAAGTAAAACTGCAACAAATTTGGCAAATACATTACATTTATGTACTGAATAGAAAACGTTATGTTTGGGGCAAATCCAAAACAAGTCATCATTGAGTACCACTTCATATTTTCAAGCATGGTGGTGGTTGCATCATGCTATGTTATGCTTGTCATCGGCAAGAAATAGAGTTTTCTTGTATAACAAAAAAATCAGAATAGAGCTAAGCACAGACAAAATTCTGGATCACTCTGCTTTTCAACTGACACTGGGAGACAAATTCACTTTTCAGCAGGACAATAACCTAAAACACAGGCCAAATATACACAGAAGTAGCTGATCAAGATGCCATTGAATGTTCCTGAGTGGCCTAGTTACAAATTTTAACTTAAATCGTCTTGAAAATCTACGACAAGACTTGAAAATGACAGTCTAGTGTAACAGGGTTGGTTATGTTTCCACTTGCCTGTAAAGAAATGTGTATTTAATGTTCAAGCATTCTTATTGGTTAGTTCAACTCTGATGACAATAAGGTGTGTTGTGATTGGCCCCGCTTGCAGATAGGGGGAGATCGCGAACGTCAGGTCTCCCCAGTATGAAAATGTGATGCAAGGGGTAGGTCACATTCTGAATACTGTTTTCTATTCTACAATGTGTACAAGTTTGCTGTACATTACTGATTTATACATGTGTGCGTATATACATTTACATTTACATTTAAGTCATTTAGCAGACGCTCTTATCCAGAGCGACTTACAAATTGGTGCGTTCACCTTATGACATCCAGTGGAACAGCCACTTTACAATAGTGCATCTAAATCTTTTAGGGGGGGTGAGAAGGATTACTTTATCCTATCCTAGGTATTCCTTAAAGAGGTGGGGTTTCAGGTGTCTCCGGAAGGTGGTGATTGACTCCGCTGTCCTGGCGTCGTGAGGGAGTTTGTTCCACCATTGGTGGGCCAGAGCAGCGAACAGTTTTGACTGGGCTGAGCGGGAACTGTACTTCCTCAGTGGTAGGGAGGCGAGCAGGCCAGAGGTGGATGAACGCAGTGCCCTTGTTTGGGTGTAGGGCCTGATCAGAGCCTGGAGGTACTGAGGTGCCGTTCCCCTCACAGCTCCGTAGGCAAGCACCATGGTCTTGTAGCGGATGCGAGCTTCAACTGGAAGCCAGTGGAGGGAGCGGAGGAGCGGGGTGACGTGAGAGAACTTGGGAAGGTTGAACACCAGACGGGCTGCGGCGTTCTGGATGAGTTGTAGGGGTTTAATGGCACAGGCAGGGAGCCCAGCCAACAGCGAGTTGCAGTAATCCAGACGGGAGATGACAAGTGCCTGGATTAGGACCTGTGCCGCTTCCTGTGTGAGGCAGGGTCGTACTCTGCGGATGTTGTAGAGCATGAACCTACAGGAACGGGCCACCGCCTTGATGTTAGTTGAGAACGACAGGGTGTTGTCCAGGATCACCGAGGTCTTGCCGAGGTTCAGCTTGAGGTGGTGATCCGTCATCCACACTGATATGTCTGCCAGACATGCAGAGATGCGATTCGCCACCTGGTCATCAGAAGGGGGAAAGGAAATGGTACCTGTTAGGGATTGAGGGGCTTTCTGGGATGTGCTTTGGCATATGATTGCTGTAAATAAGTGTGTTAGCTAGCATACACCGATGTAATGGTCACATAAGCCACTGCTAACACAGTTGTCTTCATGCTACAGATTTTGCCATCGACAGCCATCAATACCGTTCAGCCCTGCACAACTAACGTACTGTTTCCCATTTAACAACAGAAATAAATGCTCAACTGGGACCACTGGCCCAAGTGATTTATTTTGAGAAAACACAACGCATGGAGAGTACATATACATCTGTTACACTAGCAAGGATCAACAACCAACTTGACAGAGAATTTAAAAATAATAATGTGCAAATATTGTACAATCCAGATGTGCAAAGCTCTTAGACTTACCCAGAAAGACTCACAGCTGTAATCATAATACTCAGGGGTGTGAATACTTACGTAATTGAGATATTTCTGTATATCTTTTTCAATATATTTGCAAAACATGTTTTCACTTTCTAATTATAGGTGTCATGACTCTCTTTCCTTGGTGAGAATCAAAAGGACCCATCAGCTAGGCAAAGATTTGAAGATAGCCAGAACCCCCTCTCCTGGGGGAGTTGGCCCAGTTTTAGGACTTATTAAAGCGACAACTCACATTGGGAGAATTGCTGGGGAGGAGGAGAGGTGAAATAAGTCAATTGTAAGCTCGGGATAATTATCGTAGTCAATGTAAACTCAGCAAAAAAAGAAGTGTCCTCTCACTGTCAACTGCGTTTATTTTCAGCAAACTTAACATGTGTAAATATTTGTATGAACATAACAAGATTCAACAGCTGAGACATAAACTGAACAAGGTCCACAGACATGTGACTAACAGAAATTGAATAATGTGTCCCTGAACAAAGGGGGGGCCAAAATCAAAAGAACATGTCTGTATCTGTCGTGGCCACCAGCTTAAATAAGTACTGCAGCGCATCTCCTCCTCATGGACTGCACCATATTTGCCAGTTCTTGCTGTGAGATGTTACCCCACTCTTCCACCAAGGCACCTGCAAGTTCCTGGACATTTCTGGGGAGAATGGCCCTAGCCCTCACCCCCCGATCCAACAGGTCCCAGACGTGCTCAATGGGATTGAGATCCGGGCTCTTCGCTGGCCATGGCAGAACACTGATAATCCTGTCTTGCAGGAAATAACGCACAGAACGAGCAGAATGGCTGGTGGCATTGTCATGCTGGAGGGTCATGTCAGGATGAGCCTGCAAGAAGTGTACCACATGAGGGAGGAGGATGTCTTCCCTGTAAGGCACAGAGTTGAGATTGCCTGCAATAACAACAAGCTCAGTCCGATGATGTTGTGACACACCAACACAGACCAATACGGACCCTCCACCACCAAATCGATCCCACTCCAGAGTACAGGCCTCGATGTAACGCTCATTCCTTTGACGCTAAATGTGAATCCAACCGTGACTCATCAGTGAAGAGCACATTTTGCCAGACCTGTCTGGTCCAGCGACGGTGGGTTTGTGCCCATTGGCAACGTTGTTGCAGGTGATGTCTGGTGTGGTGAGGACCTGCCTTACAACAGGCCTACAAGCCCTCAGTCCAACCTCTCTCAGCCTATAGTGGACAGTCTGAGCACTGATGGAGGGATTGTGCGTTCCTGGTTGAACTCAGGCAGTTGTTGTTGCCATCCTGTACCTGTCCCGCAGGTGTGATGTTCGGATGTACCTGTGCAGGTGTTGTTACACGTGGTCTGCCGCTGTCCGTCCTGTCTCCCTGTAGCCCTGTCTTGGGCATCTCACAGTACGGACATTGCAATTTATTGCCCTGGCCACATCTGCGGTCCTCATGCCTCCTTGCAGCATGCCTAAGGCATGTTCACGCAGATGAGCAGGAACCCTGGGCATCTTTCTTTTGGTCTTTTCCAGAGTCCATAGATAGGACACTGAAGAGGCCTAAGTTTTCATAACTGTGACCTTAATGGCCTACCGTCTGTAAGCTGACAGTGTCTTAAACAACTTCTTATGGCTGAGATCCCGTTTCCGGGAGCGATATCACAACAACTAGTGATAGTACATATTCAAAAGAACAGAAATCTCATAATTAAAATTCCTCAAACATACATGTATCTTATATCGTTTTCAAGGTAGTCTTGTTGTTAATCCCAGCACAGCGTCCGATGTCAAATAGGATTTACGGTGAAAGCACTACAAAAGATTATGTTAGGTCACCAACAACTCACTAAAATACACAGCCAATTTTACCAGCCAAAGAGAGAGTGAAAAAAGCACATAGAGATAAAAATTAGTTACTAACCTTTGATAATCTTCAACAGATGACACTCATAGGACTTCATGTTACACAATACATGCATGTTTTGTTTGATAAAATTCATATTTATATCAGAAAATCTGAGTATTGAGCTTTTTGGCCATCCAGGAAAATGCTATGTCTGGCAGAAACCCAACACCTCTCATCACCCGAGACACCACCCCAACAGTGAAGCATGATGGTGGCAGCATCATGCTGTGTGGATGTTTTTCATCGCAGGGACTGGGAAACTTGTCAGAATTGAAGGAATGATGGATGGCTCTAAATACAGGGGAATTCTTGAGGGAAACTTGTTTCAGTCTTCCAGAGATTATAGACTGGGATGGAGGTACTCCTTCCATTAGGACAATGACCTTAAGTATATTGCTAAAGCAACACTTGAGTGGTTTAAGGAGAAACACTTAAATGTATTGGAATGGCCTAGTCAAATATGTTGTATGACTTAAATATTGCTGGCTGATGGCTGACTTTTGTCTGTTTGAAATAAGTTTAAACAGTGACGAACCATCACCAAAATGACAGACTGAAACCAACACTAAAAGTGTTGGCAAATGGCATCACAGTCGTCTCTAGGCCGTGCCGAGTTCAAGGAGATACCCCACTTGACCGTAGCTTGCTCTGTCTGACCGCAGCCACCGTGCAAATAGCAGGTCCGGAGTGAAGCCTGACTCGTAGTGATTTAATGATGCTTTGGACATATTGCGGCCTCTGGGTCACACAGAGATGTTTTCGATGGGCTCATCGGGGGGAGGTTGGTGTGGAGAAGCCACAGAGTTATTTTAGCTGCGTGCAGTGCACCGGTTCATGTAGTCTGACACATCCAAGTTTCTCCCTAAGGATAATATGGGATTACACGTTATGCTCTAACTCTGCTTCTGTGTAGGCCATTTTCAAAATGAATTTTGCCACATATTACAGGGTCACCTGTACCTCTACAGATATCAACATGAAAAGATTGAATGGTCCCCTTCATATCCAAAAGGGGAAATGTGAACATTACCATCAAATAGGCCTGACATTCCCAAATTGGGAGGCTTAAATCATCACAGAAAGGGAAACAAATTGCATCACCATAATTACTAGGCCGTGCCGAGTTCAACGAGATGCCCCATTTGACAGTTGCTCGCTTGGTCTGACCACAGCTACCGTGCAAAAAGGTAGGCCCAAAATACAGCCTAACCTAAATATGAGGTGCATTTGGGTGACAGCGGCAGAACCGTTAAGGCTAGAATCATAATTCAACCACAGGAATGTTCCTAAGGTCCTCCTGATCTGTGCAAGTCTAACCTTGACCATGTGGAATTAACCCTTAACAGCGAAAACAGGGTGTTTTCGTCTAACAGTTTACAATGACATCTATCCCCAAAGGTTTTTTGTTTTGTTTTCATTTATCCATTATTTTACCAGGTAAGTTGACTGAGAACACGTTCTCATATACAGCAACAACCTGTGGAATAGTTACAGGGGAGATGAGGGGGATGAATGAGCCAATTGTAAATTTGGGATTATTAGTTTATTGATCGCATGACAAAACATTAAGTACACTTAGCATCAGGTAGCTTGGTCACGAAAATCAGAAAAGCAATTAAATTAATAATCTTTGGATGTTTTCACTCACGAGACTCCCAGTTACACAACAAATGTTCCTTTTGTTCCATAAAAAAAAATATATCCAAAATACCTCCGTTTGTTTGGCACGTTATGTTCAGAAATCCACAGGAAAGAGCAGTCATAAAAACGCAGACAAATTCCAAAGAGTTTCCATAATGTCCACAGAAACATGTCAAACGTTTATAATCAATCCTCATGTTGTTTTTAAAATATATAATCGATCATATATCAACCACAAATGTCTTGTTCAGTAGGAGAGGGAAAAGCAATGGCTGCCCAAACTCAGTTGCGTGAGCAAAATTCATGCGACCACTTGACGCGATGTTATTGTTCTGGTTAATTTTTCAAGATAAAAGCCTGAGACTATGTATGAAGACTGTTGACACCTCGAGGAAGTGATAGGAAAGTGAATCTGGTTGATATCCCTTTAAATGGAGCAAAGGGAGGCTATGGGACATGGAGTTTTCAAAATAGAAGCCACTTCCTGTTTTGATGTTCCTCAGGGTTTCGCCTGCAATATCAGTTCTGTTATACTCACAGACAATATTTTGATATCGATACATGGCCCCATCCATCCTCCCCTCAATACGGTGCAGTCGTGCTGTCCCCTTTGCAGAAAAGCATCCCCAAAGAATGATGTTTCCACCTCCATGCTTCACGGTTGGGATGGTATTCTTGGGGTTGTACTCATCTTTCTTCCTCCAAACATGGCGAGTGAAGTTTAGACTAAAAAGCTCTATTTTTGTCTCATCAGACCACATGACCTTCTCCCATTCCTCTTCTGGATCATCCAGATGGTCATTGGCAAACTTCAGACGGGCCTGGACATGCGCTGGCTTGAGCAGGGGGACCTTGCGTGCGCTTCAGGTCATTCACCAGGTCCTGCCGTGTAGTTCTGGGCTGATCCCTCACCTTCCTCATGATCATTGATGCCCCACAAGGTGAGATCTTACATGGAGACCCAGACCGAAGTTGATTGACCGTCATCTTGAACTTCTTCAATTTTTTAGTAATTGTGCCAACAGTTGTTGCCTTCTCACCAAGCTGCTTGCCTATTGTCCTGTAGCCCATCCCAGCCTTGTGCAGATATACAATTGTATCCCTGATGTCCTTACACAGCTATCTGGTCTTGGCCATTGTGGAGAGGTTGGAGTCTGTTTGATTGAGTGTGTGGAAGGGTGTCTTTAAGACAAAGCGTCTTTCAAGCTGTCAGGCATTCCCTTGGCAACAAGAGCCTCTCGGTGGATGCTGCAGTATACCCAAGTGGCGTCGGAGCAACTGCTTGCACTTACGTTACCAGTCTACTATGTCTCCCTGTCATGACTTTTGCGCCATCAGTACAGATACCAACACATGTTGACCACCAAAGTCCATTTGATGTCACAAAGCTGTCCAGTACTATAAAAATATCCTCTTCTGTTGTTCTGGTTTCCAATGGTTTGCAGAAGAGGATGTCTTCCTTAATTTACCCCCCCATAAACTTAACAGACATATACCAGGAACTGTGCCAGGTCCGCCACGTCTGACTCATCCAGCTGTAACGCATAGAATTCACTGGCTTGTATGCGAAGCAGTAACTGTTTCAATACATCTTCTGCCATGTTACTGATGCGTCGTGAAACAGTGTTGCTTGATGAATGCATTGTCTGTATTGTTTTTTGGGCCTTTTCCCCGAGCATTGTCCCAGCCATATCCGCGGTAGCAGGAAGAATTAAGACCTCCACAATAGTATGGGGCTTGCCTGTCCTAGCCACTTGGTAGCTCACCATATAAGACACCTCTAGCCCCTTCTTATTAATGGTATCTGTTGCTTTTATACATGTCTTAGCACTCAAAAGTCATCTTAAATCTCGCTAAAAAAACTCCCGTGGCTTATTTTTCAATTTGGCATGTTTTGTTTCTAAATATCTGCGCAAGAGTGAAGGTTTCATTCTGTTTTGAGATAGGACTTTTGCACATATGTCGCTGAGAAAGGGCACTATACCCAATTAATGTGAGATCAATGTAGTTCTCATCATATTTTAGCCTTTTCGATGGTCCAATGTCCCTGTCTGTTGTTCGGTGCATTCCCGGGTAAGGGGTCAGTAGCTCTTCGGCTGCATCAGATTCACAACTGTCAGTGTCCATGCTAGCTGGGCTAACAACAATGTAGAATTACTGATGCTGGTAATAGCAGTTCTACCAGTAGAGCTGGTATGTGTCTCTGTGGACACGGGCCTTACTTTTTTGGACCATTTATCCATTTTCAAGCAAACGGAATGAGCAGCAGCTACGTTTGGCTACAAAAGGACCGTTTGTGGAATTCTTGCGAGACACTAAAGGTTAATGTGATTGGATGTTAATTATTTGACCAGGCTACCTGTATTTGACATTGTGTTGTTATTTCGCTGATAACTAGATGGTTTAATTTGATTTTTGGCAGTGAAACGAGGCTACTCCGGCGAGAGAATCTTACCCAAATGTTTGAAAATGTACGTATCGCAGTTTGTGAATACCTGCTCTACAGGATTGGTGGGTCCCCCACAGGATGGTTGAGCTAACGTAGGCTAATGAGATTAGCATGAGGTTGTAAGTAACAAGAACATTTCCCAGGACATAGACATATCTGATATTGGTAGAAATCTTAAATTCTTGACAATCTAACTGCAGTAGCTATTACAGTGAAATAATACTATGCAATTGTTTGAGGAGAGTGCACAGTTAATAAACCAATTAGACACATTCGTTCAGTCTTGATGCAACATTTTGAACAGAAATTCAATGGTTCATTGGATCAGTCTAAAAGTTTGCACATACAATGCTGTCATCTAGTGGCCAAAATATAAATTGCGCTGGGGCTGGAATTATACATTGTCATCTTGCATTTCAAAGACGATGGTATAAAACAAATCCATGTTTTTATCTTTGTATTATCCTTTACCAGATCTAATGTGTTAGATTCTCCTACATTCATTTCACATTTCCACAAACTTCAAAGTGTTTCCTTTCAAATGGTATCAGGAATATGCATATCCTTGCTTCAGGTCCTGAGCTACAGGGAGTTAGATTTGGGTATGTCATTTTAGGCGAACATTTAAAAAAAGGGGCAGATCCTTAATAAGAGGTAAGATTCATTTGGGAATTCAGTAAGGAATCAAAGAGAGAAAGTGAAATCTTCATAATCTATCACACCAAATTAGAACTCTTGCTTTCACTGTCTCTGTCTGTATCTTGGTCTCCGCGACACACACACACACAGAAAAGGTTTCACATAAATTCGCTCCGCCACACGATGCTCACGTCCAAAAAACAGGAATCGACCAAGAACAAAGGAGTTCAGAGCAAGTGAGTCTGTAAATGAAAATGTCCAGAAGCGTGGTGGGCCATTGTATTGGTTGGATAGATGGATGGATGGATAGGGTTGCAGAGGTATACGGACTATAGTAGCTTGCTAACAACTCCACTACCGCTGCTCTGTGTTAAACTCTGGCTCTAGAATGAGCTAACAATGGGGTGGAACTGTTAGAACCCGAATGGCAGTGCAATTAGAACAAATAGAAAATTCATAGTGACTGATATAAACGGAAAGATTTCAACAAAACTTTGTCTCCAAAAGCAGCAGAAAATGTCTCGTTACTCTAATATTCTGTTTCAAGTAAATGAGACTGAATGATTAATACACTAGAAATATTAGACAAGTCCTTCTCGTTTAAGGCAGCCCACCGCACCACTCTGATTCAGAGGGCTTGTATTAAATGCGGAAGACACATTTCAGTTGAATGGATTCAGTTGTACAATTGACTGGGTATCCCCCTTTCCATTTCCTTCCAGTTTGTTTGGTCCTCTCTTAGCTAACCTAACCTGTTAAATTCTTGGTTGTTTTGGACCCAGTACAGGGTCTGGCGAGTTTGCTGGGTACCCCACCACAAAAAAGAGACATATCGTTTGAAAGCTACAGCTCTTGTCTTTTTGGAAATCGAACTCAAATCTTACTGCTGGCAATGTCAAAAGAATCCCCACCCCAAAGTCTTACTTTTGGCAATATCATAAGAATTTGCCCCTCCCCCCATAAAATCCATAAATACTCATATTCATAGAGTATGCAATGGGGGAATAACCTCCGGTACCCCAACACACACACACACACACACACACACACACACACACACACACACACACTCTCTCTCTCCTCTCTGAGAGGCCCTGTGATCTCCTTCCAATTAATGATGTCAAATTAATGTGTTTACATGCTCATTAGATCACTGTTGCAGTGGCAAAGCACCACCCTGCCCCGGCCGTCACACGCGCGCACACACACACATATACACACAGCCTGGCCAAGGCCCTCTCCATCTTGACACAGCGCTTGGAAGAGAGCCGCATGGCAGAGCACCAAAGCATCAAACTGTCACTACTGCCGCTGTCCTAGCTACAGCCACATAGATTTAAAGCCAGCAATGGTGGCACACACACACATTCAGAGCCAGTTACTCTGCAGCCGTTCAAGGCCCATGGAGACCCCTATCTGGCCTGGACAGACAAACTGACAGATGACCAGATGGACAGGATGCAAATTCTGAACAAAGGAGAGAAAGAACGAGCGATAGAGAAAGGAAGAGAGCAAAATAATATTTTGTAAATATTTCTGTTGTATTATCCTCCTTCTCAGCTAATATTCACTGCAGTTCATTAACATACAAATCAGCACCTATTTTTCAAAGCTGCCTCCTCAATACACCATGAAAAATGACATACAGGTTGGGAGCGTACTGTATAGATTCACTGCCTCCTAATGGGCTGGAGGTCTACATCTAGCTGAGAGCGCAACAGTCAGGTCCTCCCAACTCGTTTCTCTACACTTTTAGAGGTAATGGTGCCTGGAATAACCTTTTGTTGTTCCAAAAATTGACACACCGACAACCTTTCCAGGTCAAAAAGGTTCCTTGAGGAACCCCTCTGAAAAGGTACAAAGCTTTTTAATAATATAATATAGAGTTGGCATTCTATCTGAAGATAGGCTTATGAAAGTTGTGGATTTCAGATAGTTATTTTTGGCCACCTGTTATAGTAAATGTCATTCCTGCAGTATTCATGGAAGCCAGGCTTCCCCCCAAAAAAATTACCAAGAAAAAAATATTCATTATTTTGTATCTTTCATCGATCTGTGTTTCATACATTTTTTCAATTAGTAAGAGAAATGTCCTTAAATTCTCACTGGAGAAAGTAACTGAGTGAAGGAAACAGTGCCCCTCAGTCTCAATCTGTGAAGCGTATATATCTGATGCTGTCTGGTCAGAAAGAGTATGACATTGTTGACGCCCACGAGTATTTGGCCTCCCTTGATAATTTTTGCAAATAAATAGTAGTCAATCAACGTTAAGCTAAGCTGAGTGAGCTCAGCTGTGAAAGGTCATGGCGCACCAAAAAAGTGTCATGGGAAGCCATTTTAGATTTGGCTTCAGGCCAATTTAATAACAAGCCAAACATCATTATTTACAGAAAAAAACTTGAATTGTTGCATCTCGTGTTGTTGTCCTCCAGTGGCTAGCTAGCTAAAATCGTCCCTTTCCTAAATTAGCCATAGGTGGATATTGGTATTTAGACTTGGTATTTGTTTTTACTTAATTCTCCAAACTGGCCAATGATTACAATGGCGATTCTGATCCAACCATAAGTTTATACATTGTGCCCTTGGCCTGAGATGATGGAAGTTTTCTCAATATAAAATGTTCTAGTTATAATATGTTTGTTTTTTAAATGGAGCATGCTAATGTTAACTAGCTGGCCTGGTGTATCGTTGCCCATGAAAGGTAGTTAGGCTAGCGAGCAAACATTTCGCCGTGTAGCCTAAGACAACAAAAACTAAAAGTGCGAACTGTATGACAGCATCATAGACAGTTTAGGCAACATGAAAGAGTAGCATGGCAATTTTTTAATCAAATAAAAAATATATATATTTAAGGTGTAGATTTAATATTGCAGATAGATTGTAGCTTCCATAAATGTAATTGTCTGCATCACTTCCTATGCCCCATATATTTTTTTGCAAATATATATACATATAAATTCAGCAAAAAAGAAACGTCCCTTTTGCAGGACCCTGTCTTTCAAAGATAATTCGTAAAAATCAAAATAACTTCACAGATCTTCATTGTAAAGGGTTTAAACACTGTTTCCCATGCTTGTTCAATGAACCATAAACAATTAATGCAGGGCTCCGGGCAGCCGAGTGGAAATGGAGGAAAACTCGCCTCCCTGCGGACCTGGCATCCTTTCACTCCCTCCTCTCTACATTTTCCTCTTCTCTCTCTGCTGCTAAAGCCACTTTCTACCACTCTAAATTCCAAGCATCTGCCTCTAACCCTAGGAAGCTCTTTGCCACCTTCTCCTCCCTCCTGAATCCTCCTCCCCCTCCCCCCCCTCCTCCCTCTCTGCAGATGACTTCGTCAACCATTTTGAAAAGAAGGTCGACGACATCCGATCCTCGTTTGCTAAGTCAAACGACACCGCTGGTTCTGCTCACACTGCCCTACCCTGTGCTCTGACCTCTTTCTCCCCTCTCTCTCCAGATGAAATCTCGCGTCTTGTGACGGCCGGCCGCCCAACAACCTTCCCGCTTGACCCTATCCCCTCCTCTCTTCTCCAGACCATTTCCGGAGACCTTCTCCCTTACCTCACCTCGCTCATCAACTCATCCCTGACCGCTGGCTACGTCCCTTCCGTCTTCAAGAGAGCGAGAGTTGCACCCCTTCTGAAAAAACCTACACTCGATCCCTCCGATGTCAACAACTACAGACCAGTATCCCTTCTTTCTTTTCTCTCCAAAACTCTTGAACGTGCCGTCCTTGGCCAGCTCTCCCGCTATCTCTCTCAGAATGACCTTCTTGATCCAAATCAGTCAGGTTTCAAGACTAGTCATTCAACTGAGACTGCTCTTCTCTGTATCACGGAGGCGCTCCGCACTGCTAAAGCTAACTCTCTCTCCTCTGCTCTCATCCTTCTAGACCTATCGGCTGCCTTCGATACTGTGAACCATCAGATCCTCCTCTCCACCCTCTCCGAGTTGGGCATCTCCGGCGCGGCCCAGGCTTGGATTGCGTCCTACCTGACAGGTCGCTCCTGGCGAGAATCTGTCTCCTCACCACGCGCTCTCACCACTGGCGTCCCCCAGGGCTCTGTTCTAGGCCCTCTCCTATTCTCGCTATACACCAAGTCACTTGGCTCTGTCATAACCTCACATGGTCTCTCCTATCATTGCTATGCAGACGACACACAATTCATCTTCTCCTTTCCCCCTTCTGATGACCAGGTGGCGAATCGCATCTCTGCATGTCTGGCAGACATATCAGTGTGGATGACGGATCACCACCTCAAGCTGAACCTCGGCAAGACGGAGCTGCTCTTCCTCCCGGGGAAGGACTGCCCGTTCCATGATCTCGCCATCACGGTTGACAACTCCATTGTGTCCTCCTCCCAGAGCGCTAAGAACCTTGGCGTGATCCTGGACAACACCCTGTCGTTCTCAACTAACATCAAGGCGGTGGCCCGTTCCTGTAGGTTCATGCTCTACAACATACGCAGAGTACGACCCTGCCTCACACAGGAAGCGGCGCAGGTCCTAATCCAGGCACTTGTCATCTCCCGTCTGGATTACTGCAACTCGCTGTTGGCTGGGCTCCCTGCCTGTGCCATTAAACCCCTACAACTCATCCAGAACGCCGCAGCCCGTCTGGTGTTCAACCTTCCCAAGTTCTCTCACGTCACCCCGCTCCTCCGCTCTCTCCACTGGCTTCCAGTTGAAGCTCGCATCCGCTACAAGACCATGGTGCTTGCCTACGGAGCTGTGAGGGGAACGGCACCTCAGTACCTCCAGGCTCTGATCAGGCCCTACACCCAAACAAGGGCACTGCGTTCATCCACCTCTGGCCTGCTCGCCTCCCTACCACTGAGGAAGTACAGTTCCCGCTCAGCCCAGTCAAAACTGTTCGCTGCTCTGGCCCCCCAATGGTGGAACAAACTCCCTCACGACGCCAGGACAGCGGAGTCAATCACCACCTTCCGGAGACACCTGAAGCCCCACCTCTTTCAGGAATACCTAGGATAGGATAAAGTAATCCTTCTCACCCCCCCCCCTTAAAAGATTTAGATGCACTATTGTAAAGTGGCAGTTCCACTGGATGTCTTAAGGTGAACGCACCAATTTGTAAGTCGCTCTGGATA
This sequence comes from Oncorhynchus nerka, assembly GCF_034236695.1. Lineage (NCBI taxonomy): Eukaryota > Metazoa > Chordata > Actinopteri > Salmoniformes > Salmonidae > Oncorhynchus > Oncorhynchus nerka. The sequence goes on from NC_088398.1 coordinate 36,459,010, forward strand.
AGAGCGTCTGCTAAATGACTTAAATGTAAATGTAAATGTAAGTCGCTCTGGATAAGAGCGTCTGCTAAATGACTTAAATGTAAATGTAAATGTAATGAACAGCCACCTGTGGAACGGTCGCTAAGACACTGTCAGCTTACAGACGGTAGGCAATTACGGTCACAGTTATGAAAATTTAGGACACTAAAGAGACCTTTTTACTGACTCTGAAAAACACCAAAAGAAAGATGCCCAGGGTCCATGCTCAACTGCGTGAACGTGCCTTAGGCATGCTGCAAGGAGGCATGAGGACTGCAGATGTGGCCAGGGCAATAAATTGCAATGTCCGTACTGTGAGACGCCTAGGACAGCGCTACAGGGAGACAGGACAGACAGGATGTTCTCGCAGGGGCAAACCACGTGTAACAACATCTGCACAGGATCAGTACATCCAAACAAAACCCCTGCGGTACAGGTACAGGATGGCAACAACTGCCCAAGTTACACCAGGAATGCACAATCCCTCCGTCAGTGCTCACAATGTCCGCAATGCACTCTGGAGCGGGATCGATTTGGAGGTGGAGGGTCCGTCATGGTCTGGGGCGGTGTGTCACAGCATCATCGGACTGAGCTTGATGTCATTGCAGGTAATCTAAACGCTGTGCGATTTCCTCCAAGACAGGAATGTCAGTGTTCTGCCATGGCCAGCGAAGAGCCCGGATCTAAATTCCATTGAGCACGTCTGGGACCTGTTGGATCGGAGGGTGAGGGCTAGGGCCATTCCCCCAAGAAATGTCCGGGAACATGCAGGTGCCTTGGTGGAAGAGTGGGGTAACATCTCACAGCAGAAACTGGTACTTCTGGTGCAGTCCATGAGGAGGAGAAGCACTCCAGTACTAATGCAGATGGTGAGAACATGTTGTCATGGCGTTAGAAGCTTCTGATAGACTAATTGACATAATTTGAGTCAATTGGAGGTGTACCTGTGGATGTATTTCAAGGCCTACCTTCAAACTCAGTGCCTCTTTGCTTAACATCATGGGGAAATCAAAAGAAATCAGCCAAGACCTCAGAAAAAAAGTTGTAGACCTCCACAAGTCTGGTTCATCCTTGGGAGCAGTTTCCAAATGCCTGAAGGCAATACGTTAATCTGTACAAACAATAGTACGCAACTATAAACACCATGGGACCAAGCAGCCATCATACCTCTCAGGAAGGAGACGCTTTCTGTCTCCTAGAGATTAAAGTACTTTGGTGTGAAGAGTGCAAATCAATCCCAGAACAACAGCAAAGAACCTTGTGAAGATCATGGATGAAACAGGTGCAAAAGTATCTATATCCACAGTAAAATAAGTCCTATATCGACATAACCCGAAAGGCCGCTCAGCAAGGAAGAAGCCACTGCTCCAAAAAAAAACATAATAAAGCCAGTCTACAGTTTGCTACTGCACATGTGGACAAAGATCACACTTTTTGGAGAAATGTCCTCTGGTCTGATGAAACAAAAATAGAACCGTTTGGCCATAATGACCATCGTATTGTTTGGAGGAAAAAGGGGGAGGTTTTTGACCCCATGCATACTTCCAAAGTTGGGGCAAAATGGCTTTAAGGACAACAAAGTTAAGGTATTGGAGTGGCAATCACATAGCCCTGACCTCAATCCTATATACAATTTGTGTGTAGAATATTTTAAAGGTGTATGTAAACCTCCGACTTCAACTGTACATATTTTGTTTATATATATATATATATACTGCTCAAAAAAATAAAGGGAACACTTAAACAACACAATGTATCTCCAAGTCAATCACACTTCTGTCAAATCAAACTGTCCACTTAGGAAGCAGCACTGATTGACAATAAATTTCACATGCTGTTGTGCAAATGGAATAGACAACAGGTGGAAAGTATAGGCAATTAGCAAGGCACCCCCAATAAAGGAGTGGTTCTGCAGCTGGTGACCACAGACCGCTTCTCAGTTCCTATGCTTCCTGGCTGATGTTTTGGTCACTTTTGAATGCTGGCTCTTTCACTCTAGTGGTAGCATGAGACAGAGTCTACAACCCACACAAGTGGCTCAGGTAGTGCAGCTCATCCAGGATGGCACATCAATGCGAGCTGTGGCAAGAAGGTTTGCTGTGTCTGTCAGCGTAGTGTCCAGATCATGGAGGCGCTACCAGGAGACAGGCCAGTACATCAGGAGATGTGGAGGAGACCGTAGGAGGGCAACAACCCAGCATCAGGACCGCTACCTCCCCCTTTGTGCAAGGAGGAGCAGGAGGAGCACTGCCAGAGCCCTGTAAAATGACCTCCAGAAGACCACAAATGTGCATGTGTCTGCTCAAACGGTCAGAAACAGACTCTGAGGGTGGTTTGAGGGCCCGACGTCCACAGGTGGGGGTTGTGCTGACGTTTGGCATTTACCAGAGAACACCAAGATTGGCAAATTCCCCACTGGCGCCCTGTGCTCTTCACAGATGAAAGCAGGTTCACACTGAGCACGTGACAGACGTGACAGAGTCTGGAGACGCCGTGCAGAACGTTCTGCTGCCTGTAACATCCTCCAGCATGACCGGTTTGGCGGTGGGTCAGTCATGGTGTGGGTTGGCATTTCTTTGGGGGGCCGCACAGCCCTCCATGTGCTTGCCAGAGGTAGCCTGACTGCCATTAGGTACCGAGATGAGATCCTCAGACCTCTTGTGAGACCATATGCTGGTGCGGTTGGCCCTGGGTTCCTCCTAATGCAAGACAATGACCTAGACCTCATGTGGCTGGAGTGTGTCAGCAGTTCCTGCAAGAGGAAGGCATTGATGCTATGGACTGGCCCGCCCGTTCCCCAGACCTGAATCCAATTGAGCACATCTGGGACATCTTGTCTCGCTCCATCCAGCAACGCCACGTTGCACCACAGACTGTCCAGGAGTTGGCAGATGCTTTAGTCCAGGTCTGGGAGGAAATCCCTCAGGAGACCATCCGCCACCTCATCAGGAGCATGCCCAGGCATTGTAGAAAAGGTCATACAGGCACGTGGAGGCCACACACACTACTGAGCCTCATTTTGACTTGTTTTAAGGACATTACATCAAAGTTGGATCAGCCTGTAGTGTGGCTTTCCACTTTAATTTTGAGTGTGACTCCAAATCCAGACCTCCATGGGTTGATACATTTGATTTCCATTGATAATATTTGTGTGATTTTGTTGTCAACACATGTAAAGAAAAAAGTATTTAAGAAGAATATTTCATTCATTCAGATCTAGGATGTGTTATTTTAGTGTTCCCTTTATTTTTCCGAGCAGTGTATATATATATATATGTATATATATTTTTTCCTTCATTACCTTTCAACCCTACCATCCCTCCTGCAATTGGAGCAAACTGGTGAACAACAACGCTTATGCCTGTATTTCCAGCTTACAGTACACATACCATATACATTTTATGGACAGTCTATTTTACAATAGTTGTATTTGGTTAGTTTTTACTCCTGTCTTTCCTCTACCCTCAAACTCTCCCATTTATTTCTGATGTCCTTCCAGTTAGTTTTCTATTTTCCAAATCATTCAAACTTAACCTATATACAGTATGTTTCACTGGCGCAGAATGTTTTACATTTCAAATCAAATCAAACCATATATATATATGTATATATGCACATTATCGAACAAAACACACAATACATGTATAACATGATGTCCTATGAGTGTCATCTGATGGAGATAATCAAAGGTTAGTGATTCATTTTATCTATATTTCTGCTTTTGTGACTGTGAAAAATGCCTGTGTGTGTTTTTGAATTTTGTGGTCATCTAACATAAATGTATGCTGTGTTTTCGCTGTAAAACATTTTAAAAATCGGACACGATGGGTAGATTAACAAGATGTTTATCTTTCATTTGCTGTATTGGACCTGTTAATGTGTGAAAGTTAACCTCTAGCGACGAGCAAACTCGTATCCGGGAACGTAATCATAGCCTCAAGCTCATTACCATAACGCAACATTTCCTATTCATGAAAATCGCAAATGAAATTAAATAAATATATTCAAACACAAGCTTAGCCTTTTGTTAACAACACTGTCATCTCAGATTTTCAAAATATGCTTTTCAACCAAAGCTACACAAGCATTTGTGTAAGAGTATTGATAGTGTCACGCCCTGGTCTAAGTATTTTGTGTTTTCTTCATGTATTGGGTCAGGCCAGGGTGTGGCATAGAGTTTTTGTATTGTGGTGTGTTTTGTCTTGGGATTTTGGAATGTGTGTATAGTGGGATTGTAGCTTAGTGGGGTGTTCTAGGAGAGTCTATGGCTGTCTGAAGTGGTTCTCAATCAGAGGCAGGTGTTTACCGTTGTCTCTGATTGGGAACCATATTTAGGCAGCCATATTCTTTGGTTGTATTGTGGGTGATTGTCCTGGTTAGAGGTTAGTAGACACTTGTATAGGCTGTTTTCGGTTTGTAGTGTTATGTTGTGTGTTACGTTTGTTTATTAAAGATGAATCACAATAGACACGCTGCAGTTTGGTCCGACTCTCCTTCACCATTAGAAAGCCGTTACAGAATCACCCACCACAGGACCAAGCAGCGTGTCAACAGGCAGGAGCCACAGGAGAAGCAACAGAGGCAGCAGCAGCAGGAGCAGCAGCAGCTACAGTGGGAGAGATTGCACTACCTGGAGAAATGGACATGGGAGGAGGTACTGGACGGTAAAGGACCCTGGGATCAGCCTGGAGATTATTGTCGCCCCAAAGCCGAGCTGGAGGCAGCAAAAGCAGAGAGGCGGCATTATGAGGAGCTAGCACGGCAGAGCGGATGGAAGCCTGAGAGTCAGCCCCAAAAATTTCTTGGGAGGTGGCTCACAGGGAGTATGGCTACGCTAGGTAGGAGACCTACGCTAACTTCCTGTGGTTACCGGGGGGCTAGAGAGACCGGGCAGGCACCTTGTTATGCAGTGGTGCGCACGGTGTCCCCAGTGCGGGTGCATAGCCCGGTGCGGTATATTCCAGCTCCTCGTATCGGCCGGGCTAGAGTGGGCATCGAGCCAGGTAAGGTTGGGCAGGCTCGGTGCTCAAGAGCTCCAGTGCGCCTGCACGGTCCGGTCTATCCAGTACCACCTCCACACCCCAGCCCTCCGGTAGCAGCTCCCCGCACCAGGCTTCCTGTGCGTGTCCTCGGTTCATTACCACCAGTGCCAGCACCACGCATCAGGCCTACAGTGTGTCCCGCCTGTCCAGCGCTGCCGGAGCGTCCCGCCTGTCCGGCGCCGCTGCCCGAGCGTCCCGCCTGTCCGGCGCCGCTGCCGGAGCATCCCGCCTGTCCGGCGCCGCTGCCGGAGCTTCCCGCCTGTCCGGCGCCGCTGCCGGAGCTTCCCGCCTGTCCGGCGCCGCTGCCGGGCGTCCCGCCTGTCCGGCGCCGCTGCGGAGCCTCCCGCCTGTCCGGCGCCGCTGCCGGAGCGTCCCGCCTGTCCGGCGCCGCTGCGGAGCTTCCCGCCTGTCCGGCGCTGTCAGAGCTACCGCCCCTCATGCCAGAGGCGCCAGAGCCCCTCATTCCAGAGGCACCAGTACTCCTCTGTTCAGCGCAGCCAGAGCTGTCAGCCTGCATGAAGCATCCAGAGCTGTCAGTCTGCCCAGCGCCGTCTGAGCTACCCGTCTGCCCAGCGCCGTCTGAGCTACCCGTCTGCCCAGCGCCGTCTGAGCTACCCGTCTGCCCAGCGCCGTCTGAGCCACCCGTCTGCCCAGCGCCGCCAGTGCCGCCAGTCTGCCCAGCGCCGCCTGAGCTACCAGTCTGCCCAGCGCCGCCAGTCTGCCCAGTGCCGCCAGTCTGCCAGGATCAGTTAGATCCGCCATTCAGCCAGGATCCGCCAGTGTGCCAGGATCCGCCAGTCAGCAAGGATCCGCCAGAAGTGCCAGTCAGCCAGGATCTGCCAGATCCGCTAGTCAGCCAGGATCCGCCAGTCAGCCAGGATCTGCCAGATCCGCTAGTCAGCCAGGATCCGCCAGTCGGCCAGGATCTGCCAGAGCCGCTAGTCAGCCAGGATCCGCCAGTCAGCCAGGATCTGCCAGATCCGCCAGTCAGCCAGGATCTGCCAGATCCGCTAGTCAGCCAGGATCCGCCAGTCAGCCAGGATCCGCCAGTCAGCCAGGATCTGCCAGAACCGCTAGTCAGCCAGGATCCGCCAGTCAGCCAGGATCTGCCAGTCAGCCAGGATCTGTCGGAACCACCAGCCAGCCAGGATCTGGTAGATCCATCAACCTGCCTGAGCTTCCTCTCACTCCTGAGCTGCCTCTCACTCCTGAGCTGCCTCTCACTCCCGAGCTGCCTCTCACTCCCGAGCTGCCTCTCACTCCCGAGCTTCCTCTCACTCCCGAGCTTCCTCTCACTCCCGAGCTTCCTCTCACTCCCGAGCTTCCTCTCACTCCCGAGCTTCCTCTCACTCCCGAGCTTCCTCTCACTCCCGAGCTTTCTCTCACTCCCGAGCTTTCTCTCACTCCCGAGCTTTCTCTCACTCCCGAGCTTTCTCTCACTCCCGAGCTTCCTCTCACTCCCGAGCTTCCTCTCACTCCTGAGCTTCCCCTCAGTCCCGAGCTGCCTCAGTCCCGAGCTGCCCCTCAGTCCCGATCTGCTCCTCAATCCAGTGGGTTTCTGGGTGAGGACTACTAGGCCATGGTCGGCGGCGAGGGTGGACTATCCAGGGACGCGAGGAGAGGGGACTAAGACATTAATTGAGTGGGGTCCACGTCCCGCGCCGGAACCGCCACCATGGACAGACGCCCACCCGGACCCTCCCTATTTGTTTTGAGGTGGGTTCGGGAGTCCGCACCTTAGGGGGGGGGTTCTGTCACGCCCTGGTCTAAGTATTTTGTGTTTTCTTCATGTATTGGGTCAGGCCAGGGTGTGGCATAGAGTTTTTGTATTGTGGTGTGTTTTGTCTTGGGATTTTGGAATGTGTGTATAGTGGGATTGTAGCTTAGTGGGGTGTTCTAGGAGAGTCTATGGCTGTCTGAAGTGGTTCTCAATCAGAGGCAGGTGTTTACCGTTGTCTCTGATTGGGAACCATATTTAGGCAGCCATATTCTTTGGTTGTATTGTGGGTGATTGTACTGTGTGTCTTGATGTCCTGGTTAGAGGTTAGTAGACACTTGTATAGGCTGTTTTCGTTTTGTAGTGTTAGTGTTTTGTTGTGTGTTACGTTTGTTTATTAAAGATGAATCACAATAGACACGCTGCAGTTTGGTCCGACTCTCCTTCACCATTAGAAAGCCGTTACAGATAGCATAGCATTAAGCCTAGCATTCAGCAGGCAACATTTTCACAACAACAAGAAAAGCATTCAAATAAAATAATTTACCTTTGAAGAACTTCAGATGTTTTCAATAACGAGACTCTTAGTTAGATAGCAAATGTTCATTTTTTCCAAAAATATTATTTGTGTAGACGAAATAGCTCCTTTTGTTCATCACGTTTGGCTAAGAAAAAGACGGGAAAATGCAGTCACTTACAACGCCAAACTTTTTTCCAAATTAGCTCCATAATATCGACAGAAACATGGCAAACATCGTTTAGAATCAACCCTCAAGGTGTTTTTCACATATCTATTCGATAATCTATCAGTGGTGGCAGTTGGCTTCTCATCAGAAGCAAACGGAAAAATACTGCAGCTGGAGATTATGCAATAATTACGATGGAGGACACCAAGGGACCACCTGGTAGATGTAGTCTCTTATGGTCAATCTTCCAATGATATGCCTACAAATACTTCACAATGCTGTCGACACCTTGGGGAAGCGACAGAAAGCCTAAGCTCATTCGTGGCCCATTCACAGCTATATAAGGAGTCATTGGCATGAGGTGGTTTCAAAAAATGTGGCACTTCCTGATTGGATTTTTATCTGTTTTTTTTCTGTAACATCAGTTCTGTGGCACTCACAGACAATATCTTTGCAGTTTTGGAAACGTCAGTGTTTTCCTTCCAAAGCTGTCTATTATATGCATAGTCGAGCATCTTTTCGTGACAAAATATCTTGTTTAAAACGGGAACGTTTTTCATCCAAAAATTTAAATAGCGCCCCCTATATCCAAGAAGTTAAATATTTCTAACAAATATATTTTTTCAGCTGAATGGGGGGGGGGTGTTCCCTTTAGGGAACTCCTTGCCATAAGAAGTTTTAAATAGATATGCTGTTAGTGGACAACCTTGTTTTCCTCCTTGACAGTTTCTGAGAAGTAGCCAATATTTACTATTTTACACCTAGGGTTACTTTACATGATTTTAACCCTGTCACGCCCTGACCATAGTTTGCTTTGTATGTTTAAATGTTTTGTTTGGTCAGGGTGTGATCTGAGTGGGCATTCTATGTTGTATGTCTAGTTTGTCTGTTTCTGTGTTTGGCCTGATATGGTTCTCAATCAGAGGCAGGTTTTAGTCATTGTCTCTGATTGGGAATCATATTTAGGTAGCCTGTTTTGTCATTGTGGGTTGTGGGTGATTGTCTATGTTATGTTGCTTGTTAGCACAGTGTTTCATTAGCGTCACGGTTGTCACTTTGTTGTTTTATAGTGGCCAGTTTTTCCATTAAAATGCCGAACATTTACCACGCAGCATCTCTGTCCGATCCTTACTCCTCTTCATGACGAAGAGGAGGAAATCTGCCGTGACAGAATCACCCACCACAAAGGACCAAGCGGCATGGTAACAGGCAGCAGCAGCGGCCGAAATTTCAGGACTCCTGGACATGGGAGGAGATTTTAAACGGAGAAGGACCCTGGTCACAGGCTGGGGAAAATCACAGCCCCAAAGCAGAGCTGGAGGCAGCAAAAGCTGAGTGGCAGCGATATGAGGAGGCAGCACGGCAGCGCGACAGGTTCAAGAGGAAGCCACCCCCCCAAAATGTGGTTTCTTCATGCATCGCACCGACAGAAACAAGCATCTTTCTGGTAAGAAGAGGGACGGGGGGGGGTACAAAAAGAAAACTAGCCCCGTCGCGGGCCAGGATACCTTGCTCCCAGACAGACTAAATAACTTTTTTTGCCCACTTTGAGGACAATACAGTGCCACTGACATGGCCCGCTACAAAAACCTTCTTCACTGCTGCCAATATGAGTAAAACATTTAAACGTGTTAACCCTCGCAAGGCTGCAGGCCCAGACGGCATCCAGAGCCTCGTCCTCAGAGCATGCGCAGACCAGCTGGCTGGTGTGTTACGGACAAATTCAATCAATCCTTATCCCAGTCTGCTGTCCCCACATGCTTCAAGAGGGCCACCATTGTTCCTATTCCCAAGAAAGCTAAGGTAACTGGCAACTATCGCCCCGTAGCACTCACTTCAGTCATCATGAAGTGCTTTGAGAGACTAGTCAAGGACCATATCACCTCCACCCTACCTGACAACCTAGACCCACTCCAATTTGCTCACCGCCCCAATAGGTCCACAGACGACCCTGGGTCTCGACACCGCCCTGTGCAACTGGGTACTGGATTTCCTGACGGGCTGCCCCCAGGTTGTGTGGGAAGGTAACAACATCTCCACCCCGCTGATCCTCAACACTGGGGCCCCACAAGGGTGAGTTCGGAGCCCTCTCCTGTACTCCCTGTTCACCCACGACTGCGTGGCCTTGCACGTCTCCAACTCAATCATCAAGTTTGCGGACGACACTACAGTGGTAGGTTTGATTACCAACAGCGACGAGACGGCCTAGAGGGAGGAGGTGAGGGCCCTTGGAGTGTGGTGTCAGGAAAATAACCTCACACTCAATGTCAACAAAACAAAGGATAGGATTGTGGACTTCAGGAAACAGCAGAGAGGAGCACCCCCCTATCCACATCGACTGGACAGTAGTGGAGAGGGTCGTAAGTTTTAAGATCCTCTACGTACACATCACGGACAAACTGAATTGGTCCACCCACACAGAAAGCGTTGTGAAGAAGGCGCAGCAGTGACTCTTCAACCTCAGGAGGCTGAAGAAATTTGGCTTGTCACCAAAAGCATTCACAAACTTCTACAAATGCACAATCGAGAGCAACCTGTCGGGCTGTATCACCGCTTGCTACGGTAACTGCTCCGTCCCAACCGTAAGGCTCTCCAGAGGGTAGTGAGGTCTGCACAACGCATAACCGGGGGAAAACTACCTGCCCTCCAGGACACCTACACCACCCGATGTCACAGGTAGGCCATAAAGATCATCAAGGACAACAACCACCCGAGCCACTGCCTGTTCACCCCACCATCATCCAGAAGGCGAGGTCAGTACAGGTGCACCAAAGCTGGGACAAAGAGACTGAAAAACAGCTTCTATCTAAATGGCCATCAGACTGTTAACTAGTTGCTCCTACCCTCTACTTTTTTGAACATTTTGTTAAAAATCGCGCAACATTTCAGCGCCCTGCTACTCATGCCAGGAATATAGTACGTTCATATGGTTAGAATGTGTGTATAGGAAACCCTCTGACGTTTTTAAAACTGGTTAAATCACGACTGTGGCTATTACATAACGTGCGTTACATCGGAAAGCGCAGGAAAACCTGATCACAGAAAATGGAAATAAATATCCTTGCGCCACTTCCAGCAATTGTTAACAGTGAGTCGAATTAGATAAGACCGAGCATTCAACTCCCACAGCATCCCCATGTAGTCGAGTATCTTGTGAATTTAATCCTCTTTGATTCTTGGTTGAACCGAAAGAGGGGCACGACGTACCTCCGGTCTCCGCCCAGATCATTCCGGAAGAGCTCTCTCCTGAAATTTTTTCCAAGACGACAGCTAATGTATGTACATCGCCTACGGATGATTTTTATCGCTTATTAACGTTTACTAATACCTAAAGTAGCATTACAAACGTATTTCGAAGTGTTTTGTGAAAGTTTATCGTCTACTTTTTGAATTTTAAAAAATGACGTTACGTTGTGAAATCACTGTTTTTTTCGTTTATCACACAGTCTACATATAACGATATCTTGGCTTTATATGGCCCGATTTAATCGAAATAAAGACCCAATAGTGTTTATGGGACATCTAGGAGTGCCAACAAAGAAGATGGTGAAAGGTAATGACTGTTTTCTATTTTATTGTGCGGTTTGTGTAACGCCGAAATGCTAATTATTTTGTTTACGTCCCCTGCTGTGCTTTTCTGTTGTAGTGTATTGGTGCATGCTATCAGATAATAGCTTCTCATGCTGTCGCCAAAAAGCATTTTAAAAATCTGACTTGTTGCCTGGATTCACAACGAGTGTAGCTTTAATTTGATACCCTGCATGTGTATTTTAATGAACTTTTGAGTTTTAACTAATACTATTAGCATTTAGCGTAGCGCATTTGCATTTCCAGAGCTCTAGTTGGGACGCAAGCGTCCCAGGTAGAGGTAAGAGGTTAAACAGCCACCACGAACATTGAGTGGCTGTTGCCAACTGACTCAACTCCAGCTCGTTTTAATAATGGAAATTGGTGGAAATTGATGTAAAAAATGTATCACTAGCCACTTTAAACAATGCCACTTAATATAATGTTTACATACCCTACATTACTCATCTCATATGTGTATGTTTCTACTGTACTCTATATCATCTACTGCATCTTGCCATCTTTATGTAATGCATGTATCACTAGCCACTTTAAACTATGCCACTTTTATGTTTACATACCCTACATTACTCATCCCATATGTATATACTGTACTCGATACCATTTACTGCATCTTGCCTATGCCGTTCTGTACCACCACTCATTCATATCTTTATGTACATAATCTTTATCCTTTTACACTTGTGTGTGTATAGGGTAGTAGTTGTGGAATTGTTAGGTTAGATTACTCGTTGGCTATTACTACATTGTCAGAACTACACTCGCATTAACATCTACTAACCGTGTGTACAAATAACATTTGATTTGGTTTACTTGCACTCTGGCACACACGCGCACAAATCCACATAATATTTAGGGCTCCTGAGTGGCGCAGCGGTGTAGTTGCCGTATTAGGCGGTGATACACGCCGACAGGATGCTCTCAATTGTGCATCTGTAAAAGTTTGTGAGGGTTTTAGGGGCCAAGACAAATTTCTTGTGCCTCCGAAAGTTGAGGAGGTGCTGTTGCGCCTTCTTCACCACACTGTCTGTGTGGCCCATTTCAGATTGTCAGGGATGTGTACGCCAAGGAACTTGAAGCTTTCCACCTTTTCCACTGCGGTCCTGTCGATGTGGATAGAGGCGTGCTCCCTCTGCTGTTTCCTGATGTCCATTATCATCTCCTTTGTTTTGTTGACATCGAGTGAGAGGTTATTTTCCTGGTACCCCTCTCCCAGGGCCCTCACCTCCTCCCTGTAGGCTGTCTCATCATTGTTGGTGATGAAAATGCAACAACCCACATTAACAGGAATTACATTTACTCTAATGGATGGCCAAAAAAGATCTAGCTGAAAGCCACATGCCTACTAAGCCACGACTGCAGTCTAAAGTTCCTCCAGGAACCCTTTACTTAATTGAATCATTAAAGGTTCCTCCATGAACAAGTCAACTAACCAAAGGTGCAAATACAACTCTTCTCACTTATCTTCTCTTCTCACTTATCTTCTGTTTTCAGATCAGTGCTGAAGGGGGCAAGGAATGCTCTTTTGACAATTGCGTTCTACTCAGTACTACACTCTTAGAAAAAAAGGTGCTATCTAGAACCTTAAAGGGTTCTTCAGCTGTCCCCATAGGAGAAACCTTTTAAGACCCATTTTTGGTTTCAGGTAGAACCCTTTTTGTTCCAGATGGCAAATTTGAAATGTAACACCTTCAGAGTTAAATGTAACACTTTACCAGTGTTACATACTCAGTCATATGTGCCTTAAGGATGTTCACCATCTGCCTTCTTGAACTGTCACAGATTGTCACTATGTCCTCATATTCCTTCAGCATTGCTGCACCTCCTGGTTTTTCATCAGGAGAATCTCTTTTATCAACTTCAGATTGAAACAAACATCACAGGCATTGTTGATTAGCAAGGAGTAGAAGCCTGAGGGCTGTGTCAAAATACACAATTAGCAATCTGTTGGATAATGTCACTGATGATGATCTGCTGAATAATGTTATGGACATCCATAGAACATTTGGTGAAGGATCATTTTTATTAAAAAAAAGGTGCCTTACGTCTCTGGCAGGTGAACTCTGCAACACCTGTTCCATTCTTATCCGTTTCGTCATATCGCTGCCACTCTCTCTACTGCTATAAGGCCGAGACAGTGTATATGTCAAGCTGGGTCTTGACTTGATGCTGGCTCTATCTGAAAGACAAAAGTTATTAGTCAAAATTAATTACACCCATTGTCTGAAGTTTTGTTCACCAAAGGTTTAAGAAGGTCTCCAGATTAAGTTATAGCTTTGAAGCACAGTTTCAGTTCAACATGAAAGAGTACACTTACCATTATCAATATCATCATCCTGGACAACAAATATATGTCCTTCGAGGTCACTAGCTCTGCAAACACATCCTCTGTGCCGGTCTCATCTTCCACTGTGACTGTTTTGTCCGTGGAAATTGAAAACTTTTCTTTCACTCAGTGATAACAACGAGTTTGAAAGACAACGAGTGCATTTGAAGAAGCTAAAATTACTGTATTTCGTCATTGTATACTAGCTTAATGGCAGGTGGATAATGGTGTATCATTCTAAATAGTAAACTTGCCTTCAGAGATGAATTCCTGAGAACAAGCTTTGTGAAGTGTTGGTACTGTCCTCTATTAATCATTCTGGTGTCAACTTCTGTTCAAGGCTGTGAGGGAAAGAGAGACAATAGGCCAACACATGTCGACTGATTAAACATTTAATCCATTTTAGTTCCTGTCTTCAGAATTGTAAGAACTGTGCTTATCATGTTACCTGCCTGACCAAAATGAGCTACTTCAGTTACCTTTGGAAAATGTTGTACAGTATGCTGATGTTCAACATCTTCCAGGGAGGCCAGGAAATCTTTGTATTGCTCTTGCCACTTCTGGTGGTGCCATTTGTATTTGTTGTCTTTCCATGAAACGCACTAACTCAGAAAAACCTCCAACTTCACCCAATGTGCTGTAAAAACAAGCTAGGTTGGAATCAGTGGCTGGCTAGCTATTGCACTGTTAGTGCTGCACATGGTAGTTCGTGTGTAGATTCTACACAACCAAACGTCCTCAGCTGTTCCTTGCCAGAACGTCAGCTAGTCAAGTCAAATTAGAGATGATGACTCCGTCAAGTATCACCTAAAATAATGTAGGCTCAGGAAGCAATAATTATTTTGCGAACTAATAAGCAACAGCTAACCAAGTAAGATTAAAAATACTGAGCTAACTAACGTTAGCTAGACTAGTTAGCGTTAGCTAACTAACTAACACCTGTGCACTTGTTACGACTTACTGAAGCTAAGCTCAAAATAGGAATTGGCTGAACAAACCATAGTTCACATTAGCTAGCTAATTAATTTATCTTTAGCACGCTAGCTTGCATTCGCTGACGTTATCTAACTAGCTAAGTTAGCTGTCTGGTCGCTATTCGCTACTAGGTTGACGATTCTCAGTAAACATGGCTATAGTACAACTTCAAATCACAAAATATTTTACTCATGAACTAATGAATAGCCTCCATTTCATTGTAAGAATACTCACATTTCCCTCACCGCTACCACTTTCTCAATGTGAGGGTGGAAAAATGGCGCCCAAAATAATTTCAACAGGTCTATATCAAAATATCCCAGATGCTCCAATTAACACTGCTGGGAGCTGACCAACTTGAACTGTGATTGAACACCGGAATCTCAACTCTTGGACTCCAAATTAACTCCCGGTACACCGGGGCCTCGCTGCGGTGGCGGTCGGCACTGGCCTTCTGCCGCCCTTCGGCCCGTTTAAGGTACCCGTGGGCGGCCTCCCAGGTTTCCCTTGAGCGTCTCACCCAATCGTCCACCGCAGGAGCCTCGGTCTGGCTCTGATGCCATGGTACCAGGACCGGCTGATAGCCCAACACACATTGGAAGGGCGACAGGTTCGTAGAGGAGTGGCAGAGTGAGATCTGGGCCATCTCTAACCAGGGGATGTACTTCGCCCACTCCCCTGGCCGGTCCTGGCAATACGACCGCAGAAACCTACCCACATCCTGGTTCACTCTTTCCACCTGCCCATTACTCTCGGGGTGAAACCCAGAGGTTAGGCTGACCGAGACCCCCAAACGTTCCATGAACGCCTTCCACACCCTGGACGTGAACTGGGGACCCCGATCAGAAACAATATCCTCAGGCACCCCATAGTGCCGGAAGACGTGAGTAAACAGGGCCTCCACCGTCTGTAGGGCCGTAGGGAGACCGGGCAAAGGGAGGAGACGACAGGACTTAGAAAAAAGATCCACAACGACCAGGATCGTGGTGTTGCCCTGTGACGGTGGCAGATCGGTCAAGAAGTCAACCGACAGGTGTGACCAAGGCTGCTGTGGAACGGGAAGGGGTTGTAACTTCCCTCTGGGCAGATGCCTAGGAGCCTTGCACTGAGCGCACACTGAGCAGGAGGACACATAAACCCTCACGTCCTTGGCTAAAGTGGGCCACCAGTACTTCCCACTAAGACATGGCACCGTCCTCCCGATCCCCGGGTGACCAGAGGAGGGGGACATGTGAGCCCACCAAATTAACCTGTCTCTAACCTCCAGCGGAACATACACCCGTCCCGCTGGACACTGTGGTGGAGTAGGCTCAACACGCGATGCTCGCTCAATGTCTGCGTCCACCTCGCACCTCACAGGTGCCACTAGACAAGAAGCCGGGAGGATGGGCGCAGGATCAATGGCCCGCTCCTCCGTATCATATAGTCGGGACAGTGCGTCTGCCTTAGTGTTCTGGGAGCCTGGTCTATAGGAGATGGTAAACCTAAATCGGGTGAAAAACATGGCCCACCTTGCCTGACGAGGGTTCAGTCTCCTCGCTGCCCGAATCTACTCTAGATTACGGTGGTCAGTTCAGATGAGAAAAGGGTGTTGGGCCCCCTCAAGCCATTGTCTCCACACCTTCAGGGCTCTGACAACAGATAGCAGCTCCCGATCCCCCACGTCATAGTTTCGCTCCGCCGGGCTGAGCTTCCGAGAAAAGAAAGCACAGGGGCGGAGCTTCGGTGGCGCACCCGAGCGCTGGGAGAGCACGGCTCCAACCCCAGCCTCGGATGCGTCCACCTCCACTATGAATGCCAAAGAGGGGTCCGGATGCGCCAGCACGGGAGCCGAGGTAAAAAGAGCCTTCAGGCGACCAAAAGCCCTGTCCGCCTCAGCCGACCATCCCAGACGCGTCGGCCCCCCCTTCAGCAGTGACGTAATGGGCGTAGCCACCTGCCCAAAACCCCGGATAAACCTCCGGTAGCAGTTGGCAAACCCTAAGAACCGCTGCACCTCCTTTACCGTGGTTGGAGTCGGCCAATTACGCATGGCTGCGATGCGGTCATCCTCCATCACCAACCCCGATGTGGAAATGCGATACCCAAGGAAGGAGACGGCCTGTTGGAAGAACAAGCATTTCTCAGCCTTGACATACAGGTCATGCTCCAACAGACGCCTAAGTACCCTGTGCACCAGAGACACATGCGCGGCCCGTGTAGCGGAATAGACCAGAATATCATCGATGTAAACCACCACACCCTGACCGTGCAGGTCCCTGAGAATCTCATCCACAAAAGATTGGAAGACTGCTGGAGCATTCTTCAACCCGTACGGCATGACGAGGTACTCATAATGGCCAGATGTGGTACTAAATGCCGTCTTCCACTCATCTCCCTTCCGGATACGCACCAAGTTATATGCACTCCTGAGATCCAGTTTTGTGAAAAACCGTGCCGTGAAATGACTCAATCGCCGTGCCGTGGCAATGAGAGGTAGCGGGTAACTATACCCCACTGTGAACGAATTTAGTCCTCTATAGTCAATGCACGGACGCAGACCACCCTCCTTCTTCTTCACAAAAAAGAAACTCGAGGAGGCAGGTGAGATGGAGGGCCGAATGAACCCCTGCCCCAGAGATTCCGATATGTATGTCTCCATAGCCACCATCTCCTCCTGTGACAGGGGATACACGTGACTCCTGGGAAGTGCAGCGCCTACCAGGAGATTTATTGCACAATCCCCTGGTCGATGAGGTGGTAATTGGGTCGCCTTCTTTTTACAGAAGGCGATAGCCAAATCTGCATATTCTGAGGGAATGTGCACGGTGCAGACTTGGTCTGGACTCTCCACCGTTGTAGCACCGATGGAAACTCCTACACACCTGCCTGAGCACTCCTGCGACCACCCCTGTAGAGCCCTCTGTTGCCATGAAATCCTGGGGTTGTGACGGGCCAACCAGGGGATCCCCAACACCACCGGAAACGCAGGAGAATCAATGAGGAAGAGACTAATGCTCTCCTCATGACCCTCCTGCGTAACCATACCCAGTGGAGCTGTGGCCTCCCTGACTAGTCCTGACCCTAATGGTCGGCTATCTAAGGCGTGCACTGGGAAGGGTTTGTCAAGCTGAACAAGGGGAATCCCTAACCTGTTCGCTAAACTCCAGGGGGGACCCCCCCAGCACCGGTCTGCAGTATGCCTTCTGCGACCACAGCTGGCACAGGAAAGGCCCCCTCCTCCGATTGCCCTCGCTGCAGCACCTCTTAGCTCCATGGGTGTTGGAGTGGTGGAGCTGGGGGATGGAACTGACAGAACCCGATCTGGACGTCCGCGGGTCGCCAGCAAGTTGTCCAACCGAATGGACATGTCGATCAATTGGTCCAAGGACAAGGTAGTGTCTCTACAGGCCAGCTCCCTACGGACGTCCTCACGCAAACTACACCTATAGTGATCGATCAAGGCCCTGTCGTTCCATCCCGCGCCAGCGACCAAGGTCCGGAACTCCAGAGCAAAGTCCTGAGCACTCCTCTTCTCCTGCCTCAGATGGAACAGCCTTTCACCCGCCGCTCGACCATCAGGTGGGTGATCGAACACGGCCCGAAAGCGGCGGGTGAACTCTGGGTAGTGGTCCCTCGCTGAGTCAGGATCGTTCCATACCCCGTTGGCCCACTCCAGGGCTTTACCTGCGAGGCAGGAGACGAGGGCGTTCACGCTCTCACCCCCCGAAGGAGCCGGACGAACAGTCGCCAGGTATAGGTCCATCTGGAGTAAGAAGCCCTGGCACCCGGGCGCCGTCCCATCGTACTCCCTCGGGAGGGCGAGTCGAATCCCACTGTGCTCAGGCAATGAAGGAGAGGGTAGTGGTACTGGTTGGGGTGTGGCTGATAACGGTGTGGGAAGGCCACCTCCCTCCCATCTCTCCATCATCGCCATCACCTGATCCATGGCGGTCCCCAGCCGGTGTAACACTGCCGTGTGGTGTTGAACTCGCTCCTCCACGGACCCTGGGAGCGCGTCTGCTCCTGCTGACTCCATAATTAGTGGTGCAGGATTCTGTGATAAAGTGCGTCTCGGTGAGAGGTGTAGGAGTCAGGCGCAGGAGAGCAGGGATTTTTTTTGAGAAGCGTGTTTAATGTAGAGATCTGTACACATAGTCCACCAATACAAAATTGGCCCAGATGAATGTCCAAACAACGCGCTCGAAGGAATGCAAACTCGTGTAGTACGCGAGGAAAACAATAAACAGCATAGAATACTGAACGCTAATACTCACAAGCTTAATCCTGCACGAATTACGGCAGGTAACAGGTGCCCTATATACCCACAGAAATCAAAGCAATTGAAACCAGGTGTGAAAAGGAACACAGACAAAACAACCAGAAAAAGAAAAAGGGATCGGTAGTGGCTAGTAAACCTGCGACGCTGATTGCCGAGCGCCGCCTGAACAGGGAGAGGAGTTACCTTCGGTAGAAGTCGTGACAGGAACCCTTGTTTCTTAGAATGTAGTGTTTGGACTACTCGGAGTGTAAGAGAAATACAGTAAAACACTAAGAAGTTTGTTCAACACTCCATTACACTAATCTACCAATGAGCAACAATATTCATTTTTCATGTTAATTTCACAGCAGCTGAATCCTGAATGTATTTACATGGGAGTAAGCAATGGCATAAATTGTATTTCTCAACCTGTCAGAGCCTGTCGTAAAATGCAAGCTAAGCATTTAAACACTCACAAAGCAGCACAAAACACACCACCGAGCCTTCAGGTACTATAGACAGACACACACGCACACACACACTCAGAAACCTCCCATCGATGGCTAGCTAACTTCTTCTTTTGTCCGATTGAGGATCACACACATTGTTATGTGTACCGTCACAGGCTTTCACGTTTGGCCCCATCTGTTTTTGCCTAGGTCTCTCCTTCCAGTGGCCCTCTCTTATCTCATTACACACTGTTCAAGCTTTGTGTTAAATTATGTATTAAGGTCAATGTCAAAACATGGAAGATGTGTAATCTGAAGGGAGTTCCCTTTTATTCATTATTACAGTGAAGGCTGAGCACAACTGTCAGCCAGCCGCCGAAGTGCTCAGCATGGAAGCTTGTGTGCTCAGCAGGGCCCATCAAAGCCCTTCTATCTCTTTCTCTCCTTCTCTCCTCTTCTCCCTCGGCTCCCTCCTTCCCTCCCACCTCCTGGTCGGACCCCTGATAGATTTACCCAGCTAACCCGTCTCTCTTCTACTGCACCAATCTGAGAGCTGTCAAGTGCACCTTTACGCCCATGTCATGAATCTGAGGGAAAACGTGTACCCCCAAGACCAAGGGGGAAAAATAGGAGGGAGGGAGGGAAAACGAGAGAGACAGGTTAGGAGAGGGAGATGTCATGCCATGAGCTTGTAGTTTGGGGAATTTATCTAATGGGAATGTTCTCAGAAAACAGGTAGGCTAAACTGAACTGTAGGCACTCACAAAATGTGTGTGTGTGTGTGTGTGTGTGTGAGAGAGAGTTACGTTCCTCATTTTATTTAATTAAATTAACGGTAAACAGACATCCAAACCTTGTGTGTTGATGAGACAACATATTGTCTCTTTTTAGACTTCAGTCTGATGTCCAGAGGAATTTGGCGGCAGTGGTGGGATCCTCCCTCAGCACAGGGTTTCCCAAACTTGGTCCCCTATTGAAATAATAAACTAATCATCAAGCTTTGAGTGCAGCCCTTGGCGTCCCAAGGACCAAGTTTGGGAAACGCTGCCTTAGCAACATCTCAACTGAAATGCAATGCTTGCATGTTTCTCAATAGCTGCCAATCAAAGTCATAGTCCCTGAAACAGATCATATACAGTATTTACTGACAGACAGCTGGTAAACCAATCTTTGAAGTGTGTAGAGTGGCTTTAACCTTATAGGAGATTTTTATTCCCCTCAATAGTCACACATGGAGCTGGGTAACAGTTTAATAAATCATCCATTGCCTGTTGTCAGGCCAGTTATTATTTTCTGATTAAATGAATGCAGTTATACTGCAACCCTTTACCATGCCACCAGCACACCTGAGAGACACTCAATCATGTTAACAATTTATACAATTACCTGATCTCTGCCTATAGTCACAGAATATAAATGTGGTGAAAAATATATATTTAGTATACTTAGTGTATTTAGTATACAGACAAACACAAATGCACGCACACCTCTCTTATTGCTTGCAGGAAATTAATGTATTGGTCATCTAAAAATGATTTCACAATCAAATAGCCATTGTTCAGATGTGATATTTCTCATTAAAACACAACACAACCTAAATACTTCATAAGCGAGACATGTCAATGTCTCCCCATCAATGTTCCCCATCAAATATACAGTAATTATTCCACTCGTGGCATGCAAATCACAGAGTAAATTAAAAACACTGCTGTGAAAAGCTGTCCAATCCATTTGTATTTCCAGTTTGTGTGAAGTGTCCATCCAGTGTTACTATCTAAAATAACAAAGCACTAGCTTCATGTTGCAGGAGCGGTCAGGCCAAGGACATTTTCATGCTGTTCCTAGTTCATAACCCACAAAAGATTACTATAGAAGTGAGGGTAATTTTTGTTTGGGTAAGTGCAAGGGACAAGGCCTAGATCCAGATCTCAAGAGTGTCTGGTTTCAATATTGCTTGTCCAAATCAATGAGGAGAAAATCATCTGGGTTGCCATCGATGACCACAGAGACCCTCATGCACTCTGGAGCTTGTACAACTGTTGTACCACACATTTCCTCGGTAGGCCGTCATTGTATATAAAAATGTGTTCTTGCCTAGTTAAATAAAGGTTACATTTAAATTAAATATAATGTATGCCCACACAGTCCTAAGGGAAAACCGACATATCTTAAACAATAGACGCAGGATTACTGTAAAAATGACTGTATAAAATTGGTTGGTAGGACGCCTTCAGTCCCGCAAAGATCCCACAAAGATCATAGATTCAAAGATTACTGTTTTGAAATATGTAACTCAAATTGAGATGAGATTAAAAATAAGTGACATACAGAGACAGAGAGAGAGAAAGTCGACAAAGCCAACAAGCAATAATGCAAAACATTTTGACACAGAATTATGGAAAACCAAAAGTTTTGTCCACCTATGACAAAACTCGAAACTGCCTGTGATCAACTGCATTCAAGAGCATCCTGCTTTGTCCATCTCCGTCCTACATATTTATTTGTTTTCTTAAAAATCTTTATTAGTTGTAAAAAAAATGTATTGATTCACACTCAGTAGAAGGGACAGGAATTACAGGAGAGATATAAATAAGCAGTAGGAGAGATTCAAACATCTAATTATGCCTGGTAAATCAAATACAATTTTATCACATGCGCCGAATACAACAGTGAAATGCTTACTTACAAGCCCTTAACCAACAACGCTTTAAGAAGGTAAGAAAAAAATAGTATTACGTAAAAAATAGAAAATAAAAGTAGCAAATAATTAAACAGCAGCAGTAAAATAACAAGTGAGGCTATACACAGGGGGTACCGGTAGAGAGTCAATGTGTGGGGGCACTGGTTAGTTGAGGTAATTGAGGTAACATGTACATGTAGGTAGAGTTAAAATGATTATGCATAGATTGTAAACAGAGTAGCAGCAGAGTAAAATAGGGGTCTGGGTAGCACTTTGATTAACTGTACAGGAGTCTTATGGCTTGGGGGTAGAAGCTGTTAAGAAGCCTTTTGGACCTCAACTTGGCACTCCGGTACTGCATGCCCTGCGGTAGCAGAGAGAACTGTCTATAACTAGGGAGGCTTGAGCCTTTGAACATTTTTAGGGCCTTCCTCTGACACCGCCTGTAATATAGAGGTCCTGGATGGCAGGAAGCTTGGCCCCAGTGATGTACTGGGCCGTATGCACTACCCTCTGTAGTGCCTTGCGGTCGGAGGCCAAGCAGTTGCCATACCAGGCAGTGATGCAACCAGTTAGGATGCTCTTGATGATGCAGCTGTAGAACCTTTTGAGGATCTGAGGACCCATGCCAAATCTTTTCTCTCTTCTGAGGGGGAATAGGCTTTGTTGTGCCCTCTTCACGACTGTATTAGTGTGTTTGGACCATGATAGCTTGTTGGTGATGTGGAGACCATGGAACTTGAAGCTCTCAACCTGCTCCACTACAGTCCTGTTGATGGAATGGGGGCGTGCTCAATCCTCCTTTTCATGTAGTCCACATTAACCTCCTTTGTCTTGATCATGTTGTGGGAGAGGTTGTTGTCCTGGCACCACACGATAAGGTCTCTGACCTCCTCCCTATAGGCTTTTTCATTGTTGTTGGTGATCAGGCCTATGACTGTTGTGTCATAGGCAAACTTGACGATAGTGTTGGAGTCATGCCTGGCCATGCAGTCATGTCTGAACAGGGAGTACAGGAGGGGACTGAGCACGCACCCCTGAGGGGTCCCTGTGTTAAGGATCAGCATGGCGTATGTGTTGTTCCCTACCCTTAACACCTGGGGTGGCCTGTCAGGAAGTCCAGGATCCAGTTGCAGAGGGAGGTGTTTAGTCCCAGGGTCCTTAGCTTAGTGATGAGCTTTGTGGGTACTATAGTGTTAAACGCTGAGCTGTAGTCAATGAATTGCATTCTCACATAGATGTTCCTTTTGTCCAGGTGGGAAAGGGCAGTATTGAGTGCAATAGAGATTTCATCATCTGTGAATTTGTTGGGGCAGTATGCAAAACGTGTGGGTCTGGGATAATGGCGTTGATGTGAGCCATGACCAGCCTTTGAAAGCGCTTCATGGCTACAGACCTGAGTGCTACAGGTTGGTAGTCATTTAGGCAGGTTACCTTAGTGTTCCTGGGCACAGGGACGATGGTGGTCTGCTTGAAACATGTTGGTATTACATACTCAGTAAGGGACAGGTTGAAAATGTCAGTGAAGACACTTGCCAGTTGTCAGCACATGCTTGGAGTACACATCCTGATAATCCGGCTGGCCCTGCGGCCTTGTGAATGTTGACCGGTTTAAAGGTCTTACTCACATCGGTTACGGAGAGCGTGATCATACAGTCGTCCGGAACGGCTGGTGCTCTCATGCATGTTTCAGTGTTACTTGCCTCGAAGCGAGCATAGAAGTAATTTAGCTTGTCTGGTAGGTTGGTGTCACTGGGCAGCTCATGGCTGTGCTTTCCTTTGCAGTCTGTTATATTTTGCAAGACCTGCCACATCGGAGCCGGTGTAGTACGATTCGATCTTAGTCCTGTACTGACGCTTTGCCTGTTTGATGGTTCATTGGAGGGTATAGTGGGATTTCTCATAAGCTTCCGGGTTAGAGTCCCGCTCCTTGAAAGCGACAGCTCTACCCTTTAGCTCAGTGCGGATGTTGCCTGTAATCCATGGCTTCTGGTTGGGGTATGTACATACGGTCACTGTGGACGACGTCATCGATGCACTTATTGATGAAGCCAGTGACTGATGTGGTGTACTCCTCAATGCCTTCAGAAGAATCCTGGAACATATTCCAGTCTGGGCTTGCAAAACAGTCCTGTAGCTTAGCATCTGCTTCATCTGACCACTGTCTTATTGACCGAGTCACGGGTGCTTCCTGCATTAGTTTTTGCTTGTAAGCACGAATCAGGAGGATAGAATTATGGTCAGATTTGCCAAATGGAGGGCGAGGGAGAGCTTTGTAAGCGTCTGTGTGTGGAGTAAAGTTGGTCTAGAGTTTTTTTCTGATTTGAGTTACCCTGCATTAAAGTCCCATGCCGCTAGGAGCGCCGCCTCTGGATGAGCATTTTCCTGTTATGGCTGTACTGTATACAGCTCATTGAGTGCAGTCTTAGTGCCAGCAATGGGCTGTGGTGGTATATAGACAGCTATGAACAATATAGATGTAATCTCTCTTGGTAAATAGTGTGGTCTACAGCTTATCAAGAGATACTCTTGCTCAGGCGAGCGAAAAAGCTAGAGACCTGTGTGTTTTGGTACTGCTACATGTTCTATACAGGGGACAGGCAAAGTATCTAATAAAGAAAAGTACAATTTCAAGGGGAATGAGTAGGGGGAGAAGGAATGAAGGGAGAGCTTGAAAGAATAAGAAAGGGAACTGAAGGAGGACATTGTTGTGTTTTGATTTAGAAGGTGAGGCAGATTGAAGAAGTGTGAAGGAGAAACAGAGAGAGAAGTTGAGAGCATTGTAGACTGAAGAGGGATAGAAGGGCAAGGTTGTGTTGTCCTCATTCACAACATTTCATTTTCATTTTCAGTCCTGTGGCCTTCACCAAGTGAGTTCCTAGTTCCTTTGAGGCCTAGCAGAATTCTTGTAACTTTACCAAAATGTCCAGATTTTCAAAAAATCCTTGTTGAAGGATCTCCAGGAATCTTCCAACCGGGACTCGTGGAAAAACGTTGCAATCATACCTGCAAGTCACCTTATGCTGGTATGTGTAATATGTATGTAATTCTTAGAATAAACTGAGTGGTTCGAGCCCTGAATTCTGATTGGCTGACAGCCGTTGTATATCAGACTGTATACCACGTGCATGACAAAACATGTATTTTTACTCTTCTAATTACATTGATAACCAGTTCATAATAACAATAAGACACCTCATGGTTTTGTGGTGTATTGCTAATATACCACAGCTAAGGGCTGAATACAGGTACTGTGCGTCGTGCGTACGAACAACCCTTAGCCATGGTATATTGGCCATATACCACACCCCCTCGGTCCTTATTGCTTAATTATAATCCATCTAGAGCTAGGATATCCAACAGTTGTAATTTTTATTCACCCACAACCTGCATTCATAATAAGTATTAGGAAACTAAATGATTGGATTAGTTTATAAAACAATGATATTATTTATCTTTGTGTAGCATAAGATTAACGAATCTTGCAAAAACCCAGATATTACAAACTTTTTTTTAAAACTGCAGTAGAGGATGCTGGGAAAAAAGTGAATTTCTAATCATAAGTTAAAATGGTTTTAGCTGATGTGACTTCCCATTTAGTTTTGAGTCAGTAACATGAAAATGTTAAGTCATAATGACTTTTATTTACTTTGAGTTCAACTAGAAGTATTTGAGTTAAAAATGCCTTGGGGTTTACAATGTGCAGGAAGAGATATGTAACACTGCCATATCCCAAGACAGTCCCACTTTAAATTATTGACTTTAAAGGCTTTTTGAAGCCTTCATAAACCCTGTAGAATACCGGCAGAGATGCTTCAAAAGTCATTCATAAGCTAATTACATGCAATAAAGGATGGAGAGAAGGCTAATTCTATATTAGGCAAAGCACCAGATGTAAACACCTTTCAAATCACCCTTTATGTTGGTAGACTTTGCTTAGAAATTATTTGAATTCACTTAAATGTATGGCACTCGAGGTGGGGCGGCCCCTGTACCAAATTTCGCTTTGGGCCAAAAACGCTGGAAAAGTGCTTATGAAGACTTTATGAAAGCCCTATAAAGCTGTGGCATAAGTTTAAGTTTTTGTTATCCCTAATGCCAAATACATGCCTTCGCCTCAATCCAACATCTGCAATTTCCAAACGACTGTAGGTACCACATTCATCTGTACAAACAATAGTACACAACTATAAACACCATGGGACAACGCAGCCATCATACCGCTCAGGAAGGAGGCGCGTCCTGTATCCTAGAGATGAATGTACTTTGTTGAGAAAAGTGCATATCAATCCCAGAACAACAGCAAATGACCTTGTGAAGATGCTGGAGGAAACAGGTACAAAATATCTATACCCACAGTAAAACGAGTCCATAACCTGAAAGGCCGCTCAGCAAGGAAGAAGCCACTGCTCCAAAACCGTAAAAAAGCCATACTATGGTTTGTAACTGCATATGGGGACAAAGATCATACTTTTTGGAGAAATGTCCTCTGGTCTGATGAAACAAAAATATAACTGTTTGGCCATAATGACCATTGTTATGTTTGGAGGAAAAAGGGTGAGGATTGCAAGCCGAAGAACACCATCTCAAGCTTGAAGCACAGGGGTGGCAGCATCTTGTTGTGGGGGTGCTTTGCTGCAGGAGGGACTGGTGCACTTCACAAAATAGATGGCTTCATGAGGAATGAAAATTATTTGGATATATTGAAGCAACATCTGAAGACATCAGTCAGGAAGTTAATAAAAGCTTGGTCGCAAATGGGTCTTCCAAGTGGACAATGACCCCATGCATACATCCAAAGTTGTGGCAAAATGGCTTAAGAACAACCACATCAAGGTATTGGAGTGGCCATCCCAAAGCCCTGACCTCAATCCCATAGAAAATGTGTGGGCAGAATTGAAAAAGCGTGTACGAGCAAGGAGGCCTACAAACCTGACTCAGTTACACCAACTCTGTCAAGAGGACTGGGCCAAAATTCACCCAACTTATTGTGGGAAGCTTGTGGAAGGCTACCTGAAACATTTGACCCAAGTTAAACAATTTAAAAGCAATGCTACCAAATGCTATTTGAGTGCATGTAAACTTCTGACCCAATGGGAATGTGATCAAAAAAATAAAAGCTGAAATAAATCATTCTCTCTATACTATTATTATTTCACATTCTTAAAATAAAGTGGTGATCCTAACTGACCTAAAACAGGGATTTTTTACTGGGATTAAATGTCCGGAATTGTGAAAACTGAGTTTAAATGAATTTGGCTAAGGTGTATGTAATCCTCCAACTTCAACTGTATATGTTATATTTGATATTCTTCAAAGTAGCCACCCTTTGCCTTAATGACATCTTTGCACACTCTTGGCATTCTTTCAACCAGCTTCATGTGTCAGTCACCTGAAATGTATTTCAATTAACAGGTGTGCATTATTAAAAGTTTGAATTTCTTTCCTTAACCTCTAGCGACGAGCAATCCCATATCCGGGAGCGTAATCATAGCCTCAAGCTCATTACCATAACGCAACGTTTCCTATTCATGAAAATCGCAAATGAAATGAAATAAATATATTCAAACACAAGCTTAGCCTTTTGTTAACAACACTGTCATCTCAGATTTTCAAAATATGCTTTTCAACCAAAGCTACACAAGCATTTGTGTAAGAGTATTGATAGCCTAGCATAGCATTAAGCCTAGCATTCAGCAGGCAACATTTTCACAAAAACAAGAAAAGCATTCAAATAAAATGGAAAAATACTGCAGCTGGAGATTACGCAATAATTGCGACGATCTTCCAATGATATGCCTACAAATACGTTACAATGCTGTCGACACCTTGGGGAAGCGACAGAAAGCCTAAGCTCATTCGTGGCCCATTCACAGCCATATAAGGAGTCATTGGCATGAGGCGGTTTCAAAAAATGTGGCACTTCCTGATTGGATTTTTATCTGTTTTTTTTCTGTAACATCAGTTCTGTGGCACTCACAGACAATATCTTTGCAGTTTTGGAAACGTCAGTGTTTTCTTTCCAAAGCTGTCAATTATATGCATAGTCGAGCATCTTTTCGTGACAAAATATCTTGTTTAAAACGGGAACGTTTTTCATCCAAAAATTAAAATAGCGCCCCCTGTATCCAAGAAGTTAATGAATGTGAGCCAAAAAGCTGTGTAGTGACTGTATACAGAAGACAGCCTTATTTAGTAGAAAAACAAGTCCATATTAAAGAAAGAACAGCTCAAATAAGCGAAGAAAAATGAGAGTCCATCATTACTTTAAGACATGAAGGACAGTCAATCCGGAATATTTCAAGAACTTTGATTGTTTCTTCAAGTGCAGTCGCGTAAACCATCAAGCTCTATGATGAAACTGGCTCTCATGAGGACCGCCACAGGAAAGGAAGACCTAGAGTTACCTCTGCTGTAGAGGATAAGTTCATTAGAGTTACCAGCCTCAGAAATTGCAGCCCACAATATATGCTTCACAGAGTTCAAGTAACAGACACATCTCAACATCAACCGTTCAGAGGAGACTGTTTGAATCAGGCCTTCATGGTTGAATTACTGCAAAGGAACCACTACACCAATAATAAGAATATACCTGCTTGGGACAAGAAACATGAGCAATGGACAATAGACTGGTGGAAATCTGTCCTTTGATCTGATGAGTCCAAATGTGAGATTTTTGGTTCCAACCGCAGTGTCTTTCTGATTCAATTAAATTCAAGGTACACTTAACCAGCATGGCTACCACATCATTCTGCAGCGATGCGCCATCCCATCTGGTGCGCCATCCCATCGCCATCCCATCATTTGTTTTTCAACAGGACAATGACCCAACACACCTCCAGCCTGTGTAAGGGCTATTTGTCAAAGAAGGAGAGTGATGGAGTGCTGAATCATATGACCTGGCCTCCATAATCACCCATCCTCTTCCCAATTGAGATGGTTTTGTATGAGTTGGACCACTGAGTGAAGGTAAAGCAGTCAACAAGTGCTCAGCACTCCTTCAAGACTGTTGGAAAAGCATTCCAGGTGAAGCTGGTTGAGAGAATGCCAAGAGTGTCCAAAGCTGTCATCAAGGCAAAGGGTGGATGCTTTGAAGAATCTAAAATATCAATTATATTTTGATTTGTTTAACCTCTTAGTCCGCCCCATCCCGCATGCGGTATCGTTACTACAGCCTCAAGCTCATTAGCATAACGCAACATTAGCGATTTTTAAAAATCGCAAATGAAACGAAATAAATATGCCTGTTCTCAAGCTTATCCTTTTCTTAACAATCCTGTCGTCTCAGATTTTCAAAATATGCTTTAGAACCAGAGAAAATCACTAATTTGTGTAAGAGTGGTGATAGCTAGCTTAGCGTTAGCATTAGCATTTAGCACGCAACATATTCACAAAAACCAGCCAAGGAATCAAATAAAATAATTTACCTTTGAAGAACTTCAGATGTTTCAATGAGGAGACTCTCAGTTACATAGCAGATGTCCAGTTTTTTCTGAAAGATTCTTGTGTAGGACACATCGTTCCCTTTTGTTACTATGTATATGGCTACCGAAACTAACCGAAAATTCAGTCACCTACATGTCGAACTTTTTTCCGAATTAACTCCATAATATTGACTGAAACATGGAAAACGTTGTTTGAATCAATCTTGAAGGTGGTTTGTCATATTTCTCTCCGTTGAAAGCACCGTCCTTGTAGCCTGGTTTGTTCTGAGATTTGAATGGAAAAATACCGGGACCTGACTTTTGCGCACCAATTGCCACGCAGCCACCTAGCGGGACACCTGGTAAATGTAGTCTCTTATGGTCAATCTTCCAATGATATGCCTACAAATACGTCACAATGCTGCAGAGACCTTGGGGAAACAAGAGAAAGAGTCCGTTGATTCCTGTCGCATTCACAGCCAATATAAGGCGATCATGGAAAACGTAGCCTCAGAAATCCTGTGCATTTCCTGGTCGGTCATACATCGTGGTTTTGCCCGAAACATTTGTTCTAAGGGACTCACAGTGAAAATCTTTGCATTTCTGGAAACGTAAGACTGTCTTCTTTCCAAAGCTATCAATTCCAAGCATATTCGAGCATCTTTTCGTGACAAAATATTGCGCTTAAAACGGGCACGTCTTTTTATCCAAAAATGAAATACTGCCCCTTATGGACTAACAGGTTAACACTTCATTTTGTTGCATCATATCGACCTGTCCAACGTAGCAAGCTAAATAGCTACGTTAGCTAATCAACCAATGCTCAAATTACATACAATAGCATAATGCCACGACAGTTTCATCATACTATGTATTTTCTTATCTTGATTGTCGGCCCTAGCTACTCTTTGGCTATATCTCCAATATTAGTAACAACACAAAATCATACATATAGTGTAACATGCTGACCAAACCGCACGTGCGTATGTTGATTTTGTTCACCCACTCCAGATGCAATGAGAATACGCAGGTTGAAATATCAAAACAAACTCTTACCAACTATATTACTTTGGGGACAGGTTTAACGGTTGTCGTCTGGAGATAGAGAGGACCAAAGCGCAGCGTGGTTAGTGTCCATCTTTTTAATGGAAAACTGAACACTTCAAAAACACAAAATAACAAAGTGAAAACCGAAACAGTTCTATCTGGTGCAGACACACAAAGACTGAAAATAACCACCCACAAACCCCAGGCTACCTAAATATGCTTCCCAATCAGAGACAATGACTAACACCTGCCTCTGATTAAGAACCATATCAGGTCAAACAAGAAACCCAACCTAGAAACAGAAAACATAGCATATCCACCCAACTCACGTCCTGACCAACTAAAACAAAAAAGAACACAAGAACTAGGGTCAGAACATGACAGTACCTCCCCCCAAGGTGCGGACTCCGGCCACAAAACCTGAACCTATAGGAGAGGGTCTGGGTGGGCATCTGTCCGCGGTTGCGGCTCTGGCACTGGATGTGGACCCCACTCCACCATAGTCTTAGTTCGCTTCTGTGGCCTCCTAGGAATGGCGACCCTCGCCGCCAACCTAGGGCTGGCAACTCTACTAAAGGGCCCCACTGGACTCAGGGGCAGCTCCGGACTGAGGGGCAACTCCGGACTGAGGGGCAACTCCGGACTGAGGGCTCTGCTCTGCTCTGGCGGCTCCAGAGCTCTGGCGGCTCCTGGCTGACTGGCAGCTCTGGCGGCTCAGGACAGACTGGCGGCTCTGGCGGCTCTGGCAGCTCAGGACAGACTGGTGGCTCTGGCGGCTCAGGACAGACTGGCGGCTCTGGCGGCTCAGGACAGACTGGCGGCTCTGGCGGCTCAGGACAGACGGGAGATTCTGGCGGCTCAGGACAGACGGGAGACTCTGGCGGCTCAGGACAGACGGGAGACTCTGGCGGCTCAGGACAGACTCTGGCGGCTCAGGACAGACGGGGGACTCTGGCGGCTCAGGACAGACGGGGGACTCTGGCGGCTCAGGATAGACGGTGGACTCTGGCGGCTCAGGACAGACGGGAGACTCTGGCGGCTCAGGACAGAGGAGGCGCACTGTAGGCCTGGTGCGTGGTGCCGGCACTGGTGGTACCGGGCTGGGGACACGCACCTCAGGACGAGTGTGAGGAGCAGGAACAGGGAGTACTGGACCCTGAAGGCGCACTGGTGGCCTGGTGCGTGATGCCGGCACTGGTGGTACCGGGCCGAGGACGCGCACCTCAGGGCTCTGGAGACGCAGAGGATGCCTGGTGCGGGGGGCTGCCACCGGAGGGCTGGTGCGTGGAGATGGCACCGGATAGAACAGGAGACACGATGCGTAAGGCTAGTGTCATGTATGCCGGCCCGAGGAGACGCACTGGAGACCAAAGGCGTAGGTGCCATGAACGGTTGTCGTCTGGAGATAGAGAGGACCAAAGCGCAGGGTGGTTAGTGTTCATCTTTTTTAATGGAAAACTGAACACTTCAAAAACACAAAACAACAAAGTGACAACCGAAACACTTCTATCTGGTGCAGACACACAAAGACTGAAAATAACCACCCAAAAACCCCAACAGAAAACAGGCTACCTAAATATGGTTCCCAATCAGAGACAATGACTAATACCTGCCTCTGATTGAGAACCATATCAGGCCAAACAAGAAACCCAACCTAGAAACGCAAAACATAGAATACCCACCCAAATCACGTCCTGACCAACTAAAACAAAGAATAACACAAGACCTAGGGTCAGGACGTGACAACAGGTTAAAAAGCATTAACTTCTTATTAGTAGGTGGGACTGTAGCGTCCCACCTGGCCAACATCCGGTGGAATTGCAGGTCGCACAAATTCAAACTAAAGAATTATAAATATTTAACTTTCATAAAATCACAAGTGTAATAAATCCAAATAAAGCTTAATTTCTTGTTAATCCAGCCTGCTGTGTCAGATTTCAAAAAGGCCTGACGTCGAAAGCCCACCATGCGATTATCTGAGGACAGCGCCCTGCATACAGAATCATGAAAAACATATTTCAACCAGGCAGGTGCGCCACGAATGTCAGAAATAGCGATATAATAAATGCCTTACCTTTGATGATCTTCTTCTGTTGGCACTCCAAAAGGTCCCAGACACATCACAAATTGTAATTTTGTTCAATAATGTCCTTCTTTATATCCATAAAAACTCAGTTTAGCTGGCGTGCTTCAGTCAATATTCCACCCAGTTTCCCTCCATCAAAATGCATACAAAATGAATCCCAAAAGTTACTAATAAACTTTTCCAAACAAGTCAAACAATGTTTAAAATCAAGCCTTAGGTACCTTAATACATAAATAAACAATACAATTTAAGACGGAGAATCGTTATTGTCTTTACCAGAGAAAAATACCAAAGAACGCCATACCAATACAAAATAAAAAAAAACATTTTTGATGGTTTGTCCAGTTTTAGAAACTTTAGAGTGTTGTTATATCCAAATCGAACAATTATATGCATATCCTATTTTCTGGCCCCTGAGGCAGTTTACTTTGGACACGCTTTTCATCTGGACATGAAAATATTGCCCCCTACCCAAGAGAGGTTAAACATTTATGGCAATTTAGCTAGCTAGCTTGCTGTTGCTAGCTAATTTGTCCTGGGATATAAAAATTGGGTTGTTATTTTACCCGAAACGCACAAGGTCCTCTAGTCCGACAATGAATCCACAGATAAAAGGGTAAACAGAGTTTGTTTCTAGTCATCTTTCCTCCTTCAGGCTTCTTCTTCTTCTTCAGTCTGGAGTGTGGAGCTCAGTTCATCTTTCAATCACCCACGTGGGTATATGTTCCTGAATACCAATGAGGAGTAGTGAGAGGCAGGACTTGCAGCACATAAAGCATCACAAATAGAACCAAGTTCTATTTTAGTGTCCCTTGATGACGCTCGTTGATGCTCGCGAGCATTGTGGGTGTAATGATTGAAATACATATATGTGTACATTTATTTTGCAATGCGAGCACACGCAACCAAGCGGTGTGGTCAGCATGTGAGTGTCCAGGCAATGTTGTTCTGCACTAAAATGGCAGTTGACTGATGTTGCAGCATCTGAGCCTGATTTATCCTCACTCTCTGACAATTGTGTAATTCATAAACAACTTAGATATTGAAATGCAAGCAGCTTGTGATGAGACCAGTTACAAAAAGTATTACTAAAGCCAAACATAAAAAAACATATTTCACTCAAGCCAACCTTACCAACATGATTGTAGTACTATTCACATTAACCTACTGGACTTCCTCAGCACAAACAAACAAGAATATGAAACAACGTTTATTCACTTTATTTTAAATGATAACGTCATGGTGAATGAATAACACATTGTTAAATGTGGTAGCTGCAAGCTCTGTATTTACATTCGTCTCAGTCCAATCACCAAAGACAGCTATAGTAGGGGGGGAGAGGTTACAAGAGAAAAGGGTGGGAGGACTCTCAAACGGTTTATTTAATTGCTTTTTGATTTTCGTGACCAAGCTTCCTGATGCTAAGTGTACATAATGCTATGTTAGGCTATCGATAAACTTACACAAACGCTTGGATTGCTTTCGCTGTAAAGCATCATTTCAAAATCTGAGATGACAGGTGGATTAACAAAAGGCTAAGCTGTGTTTTGCAATATTGCACTTGTGATTTCATGAATATGAATATTTTTTAGTAATATTATTTGACTGTTGCGCTATGCTATTCAGCGGTTGCTGACGAAAATTATCCCGCGACAGGTAGCGTCAAGAAGTTAAATAAAGGTTCAATAAAAAAAAATAAAGATGAGGTATTCATTCAAAAATCATGTTAAACACTATTATTGAACACAGAGTGAGTCCATGCAACATAAGCAGATTTTTACTCCTGAATTTATTTAGGCTTGCTAAAAAGTTGTTAAATACTTTTTGACTCAAGACATTTCGGCTTTTCATGTTTTATTAATCCCTAAAAATAAAAATAAACACGTTATTCCACTTTGACCTTATGGGGTTTTGTGTGTAGGCCAGTGACACAAAATCTAAATTTAATACATTTTTGACATTATGGGGTTTTGTGTGTAGGCCAGTGGCACAAAACCTCAATTTAATCAATTTTAAATTCAGGCTGTAACACAATAAAATGTGGAATTAATCAAGGGGTTTGAATACTTTCTCCATTGTTTATTACAGGAACATGTATAGCTTCAAAATATGTTCAATAGCTGTCAACTATCTTTTCCCTATCTCATAGATTGATGTATTAGACTAGGTCATATGTAGGGTTAAGGAGCAGTTCCACGGACACAGATTATACATAGTCCTGGACTATAAATCATTTTGGCTTTAGATTTTCAGGTGATATTGCTTTTTAGTCTCGGACTAGGCTTAATCTGTGCCCGGGAAAAATTAGCAGAATGGGATGTTGTCTTACATGAAAAAACATGTTTGATTTACCAAGTACATTAATGGAGTAAACCTAGTCTAAGAGTATGTATCAAGCTGTTGAGAGAAGGTTTGAATCCTAATCAACCCATCCAATGTGAGTACATCTGTACTTTTTAGTTTTTTTGTAAGGGTTGGATCAGCTAAATATTGCGGAAAGAATATTGGTTCCATCAATGTAATTGTCTTTTTCTTTTTTTTGGTAAATATATATATCCATACACACATGCATACATATACACATATATACATACACATACCTATATAGACATACATACTTTAAAGAATATACCTTTATTATTATTCCCCGCAAACCCTACCACCGATCCCCCAATTGGAGTAAACTAATAAACACTTCGGCTTTTACCTTCAATTTATACATCTTATACACATTTTACATTCACAGTCTATTTTACAATAGTTATTTTTTGTTTGTTTTTAGTCCTTCCTCTATTTCTGATGTCCATCCAGTTTGATTTATATTTGTAACTGTGCTATTTCACAAAAGTTCTAAACATATATACATTTTACAGACCCCGTATGTTCTACATGTTTTGTCTTGCTATTAGTCCCATCCTTCAGCTCCATTCAACCTCTCCCATCTATCTCTCAACATTATCCATTTTGGATTTATATTTGCCATATATTTTTCAACTGTGCTGTGATGCTTCACAAACGACTTGAACATTTCTATTCTCATAGCTTCTACAGATTGTAAATTAAAAAAATTTTTTTGCTAAAATCATTATTATATTATTGATTGATTGACTATGGCTTTTCAAATCACCCAGTATTGCTGTCTGCAGCATTAGTTCTAGACAAATGTTGCAATTCTTCAAATGTTGCAATTCTTCAGCCATTCCAGGACCTGTGACCAAAAACAAGCTACATATGGACAATACCAAAATAAATAATCTAATAACTCTGCCTTCTCACAGCAGAATCTGCAGAGCTGGGAAGATTGTATCCCCCACATATATAACATTCCATTAGCAAGGATTTTGTATAGTAATTTAAATTGAAAAATTCGAAGTTCTGCATCCGGCGTTGTTTTAAGTATCAATTGATAAACCATGTGCCATGGAATGGGTACATCGCAAATCTATTTTGCAATTTATATGGCACAGCTGTCAGTTTTTTGGTCCTTAAATGAAATTGGTATATGTTTTTAATTTAATCACAATTTTCTTTAACCATTTATGTTCTTTAATACAGGGCCGACATACAAGTTCCTTACTTTTTTCCCCTTCTACTTGCCTCTTCCATTTTTGTGGTAATGCTGCAATTAATTGGTTGTAATTTTGGGTAGAGCAGACATTTCCATATGTCTGTGTTAGCTGCATGTGTGACATAACTCCACCAGTCCTATTTATGATATCATTCACAAAAATTATACCTTTTTTAAAAATTTCTTCGAAAAATACAGTTTTTTTATCAATAAGTATATTTGAATTTAACCACAATATTTGTTGTATTATTTGTTCTGTCTTTTCAGGTGGATTAAACTGAAAATGCAACCAACTTTCTAAGTCTTGTTTAAAAAATAAAGATATTTTGGAGATTATTTCCTTTTCAAACAATCAAAAGTGGGCCGGTGTAATCTGAATAAAGGGAAAAAGGACCTTCCTGAATATAGGATGAGACATTCGTACCAATTTACTAGAGAACCAGTTTGGATTTAAGTATAACTTTTGTATGACTGATGCCTTTAGTGAGAGGTAAATAGGCCCTTTTAATTTTATCTGGCTTGCCGTTCCAAATAAAATTGAATATTTTATTACATTTACATTTTACATTTAAGTCATTTAGCAGACGCTCTTATCCAGAGCGACTTACAAATTGGTGCATTCACCTTAAGACATCCAGTGGAACAGCCACTTTACAATAGTGCATCTAAATCTTTTAAGGGGGGGGAGGGTGAGAAGGATTACTTTATCCTATCCTAGGTATTCCTGAAAGAGGTGGGGTTTCAGGTGTCTCCGGAAGGTGGTGATTGACTCCGCTGTCCTGGCGTCGTGAGGGAGTTTGTTCCACCATTCTGAACAGTTTTGACTGGGCTGCGCGGGAACTGTACTTCCTCAGTGGTAGGGATATATATATATATCTATATATAGGGATATTTTATGTTCATATAATCTAAAAAGTACATCTATAGTACAGTATACACATGTATAGCACATTATAATGCAGTCATCATGTATTGTAAGACTTGCCATACAGAAATAGGATCTTAATTTGAGGCAGTTTGCTTACATTAGGAAAATAATAATAATAAATGTGAATTTATATGTGGATTATAATTTATTAAATGTTTTGTAGGGGGGGGGGGGGGGGTCTCCCGAGTGGCGCAGTCTGGAGCCCCAAGCAAAAATATATTTTGCATTTCAGAGCTCTACGCAATGACATTGTTGGTTCTCAAAATCCATTCCTGGAGAGTAACCTTTCCTTCTGTAACACACCCGTTTACAATGGCCTCCTAAGTGGCGCAGCAGTATAAGGCACTGCATTTTAGTGATTGAGCCATCACTACAGACCTTGGTTCGCTCCCGGGCTGTATCACAAACGGCCGTGATCGGGAGCCCCAGCATCATCCGGGTTAGGGGAGGGTTTGGCCAGGGGGCTTTACTTGGCTCATCACGCTCTTGCGACTCCTTGTAGCGGGCCGGGCTACTGCAGGATGACCTTGGTCGTCAGGTGAACAATGTTTTCTTTGACACATTTGTGCAGCTGGCTTCTGGGTTAAGCGGTCGGGTGTTAAGAAGTGCAGAGTTGCAGCGATGAGACAAGATCGAATTTGGGGATAATAATATTTTGTAGTGGTTGATACATTTTCCCAGGTCCTGTTACCCCCAAACAACAGCCTATCCCTCTTAATTATCAGAATGAATTCTACTAGTACTGGATGTTCTTTTTTTGTGTGGTTGGGGGGGGTCTGTTGGTGGGCGGTGTACAGTGCACTCTTTCTCAATGCTTTTTTATGCATCCTCCTTGTGAGGAAATGTAAAACTTCTGGCTGTGTAATTTTCTTTCTGCTGTTTGTTCTTTTGATGTGTTGTGTACATTGTCTCCAGCTCTTGAATTTAAGTTTTACTGTTATGTAAGCTCTTTTCATAACTGCCGACGGTTCCAGCTTTAATAATATTAAACATTTAAGTCACTGTGGAATGCTAATTCAATTTATATTTCAATGAATATGTCCCTACAGGTTTGCATATCAAATCAGTTAACACTGGATCGTGCACTTTGATTCAATAAATTACAAAAAAGCCCCAAAATAAAATCACTTCAAAAAAGGGAGAGATTTGGAAGACAGGAGTAGAGTGCATTTGAACTGTGTTTACACAAACTGCTTATTAATCAACTGAATGACATTAAGCACATTGGGGTGGTTTTGAAACTAATGAGGCTTGTTTATATGTTTGTATTGTTATTAAAGGTCCAATGCAGCAATTATTTAAAAATCTCAATATCGAATCATTTATGTGGATCAATGAAGTACCTTACTGTGAATGTTTTAAATTAAAATAGTCAAAAAGAAACAAAAATAGTTCTTAACAAAGAGCAATTTCTCAAGCAATAATTTTTATAGGACTGTCTGGGAGTGGTCTGAGCAGGGAGGGGAAATAGAAAACTATCTGTTATTGTCAGAGATGTTTGGAACACTCTTATTGGTCTATTATCTCAGGCAGACCAAAACTCACCACACCAGCCGAAAATTTCAGGCAGTCTTTTCAAACAACTCTTACACTAAAAGGGCGTTGTCATAATATTCACAATTTCAGTGTATTATTCCAACCTCAAAGAGGGGAAATATATATAAAACACAAGAAAATCTAGTAATTGACTGCACTGGGCCTTTAATATATCCACACATGAACCTGCTAGCTACAAAAAAGCCTGCTTGGCTAATTATTGTCAGGGACAGAGTTAAACGTTATAAAATGCTGTGACATAAGCACTTGTGTGTATTAATAGTTGAGTGTGTGTGAATGTGGTGGCATCACTGAGTTCATGTTTACAAGTGCTTAAGCAGTATGTTGTAGTATCATAAGTAATACAGCATATCAGGTGATGGTCTCTGTGTGTGTGTGTGTGTGTGTATGTGTGTGTGTGTGTGTGTGTGTGTGTGTGTGTGTGTGTGTGTGTGTGTGTGTGTGTGTGTGTGTGTTGGCCTGCCCCTCAAATGCTTGTTTTGTCCGGCAGCTCTCTGTGTGCCGTTCATCATGTTGAGTGGGAAGCAGTGCACCCTGGGATATGAGCACCTCTGTATTCCTCTCGTATAATCAAAGGTCACACTGGGGGCCGGGTGTTGAGATAGCTTTACTTCACAGCAACACACACACACACACACACACACACACACACACACACACACACACACACACCTGGTGCCATGCCAAAAGGAACTGACTAAAAGCTGTAATTTAACCTAGATATTATTTTTCTCAGTAAATTGTTGCTCTTTGTCTTTTGGTTGGCATGGTTCCGGGTGTGAAATAATGAGAATAATTTTTCAGTTTAATTTTAAACATATTATAAATCATGAAAATAATTGTCCAATGTCCTTTCAAAGGTACTTCAGTGTAATTGTTAAATCATCATCTATCATCAATATCATTTAAACTACTAATGATAAGCTTAATGAAACTCATGTGATCCCTTCTGAAACACTTTCCACTTCATTGGGAAATGTCACCCTTCTTGCTTAACTTAATTGATTCAATATAATTTTCTCAGTAAACTGTGGATCACAGAGACGAACACTGAGTGTACAAAACATTAAGAACACATTCCTGTTATTGAGTTGCACCCCTCCCCCCCGCCTTTTTTAAAACAACGGCACAATGATATACCTTTTTTTAACAGCCCAGATTTACAAACCAGAACATTTAGAATAGTTTCTCACCTACTTTAGAATAGTTTCTCACCTACTTTAGAATAGTTTCTCACCTACTTTTAGGCCTACATGAGGAAAACTGATATTAATGGACAGATTAAGAAATATTTGGGTGTTTAATATACTTTAAAAAGAAGTGATGCGCATCTCACTGCGAGGTAATTAATATGGGGAAAATCTTGAATAAAAGATGTAAATCCTGACACTTTGGCAAGGGGGCCAGTAAGGGACAGTGGTCTCTAAGGTCTGGATTACTCTTAGAGTATACCAATTAACTCAATGTATCTTCTTTTATCTTAACTTAAATTAAGGGCCTTTACAGTTCAATGCATTTTTTTCTCTGTAATTAAAGAATGTCAGAGATGCAGATCAAAGCAGTGAGCTGCCGTCCACGCACCATAGTTAACGCTGTTTTGCACACAGAAATCTGCATTTTGCTGTGAACATTTTCATTTAGTTTCGCATGAATTACAATGCAGGATGGGTTGTTGGTAGCCTGAGAATGGGAGCGGAGTGTGCACATATGCATATTCATTTCTACTTTTTGTTTGGGAGGGAATGAGTCTTGTCTGTTCTGTCAAGTCTACACCAATACAAAGGACTCATGTAAAAGTCAGTATGGAAATAATCTTTCCATAAACCCTTAAAACATTGGAAATAACTTTAAAGCAACTGCTCTTTTGCGTTGGTTGAATTACCTCAAATGAATGATCACACACATAATAATATAACAAACAATGAGCTTTGGTTTCAAGAAAAATACTGTACCTCAGGCTTTAAAAAAACTGTCCAGCCCTGTAAATGAGTGCAGTGAACTCAAGTGACCTTAGTCACATACTGTTTGTCCGTCATAAAGTGTAGCATAAACCCAGTCTCTATCATACAATCAAAATATCAAACTCTTTTACCACACAACTATAAAGGAGTATCAAATCTAAGGTGTCTTCAACTACAACTGACCACGTAAGTCAACACGGTATAAATCTCACTAAAACAATTAAATACCGTGTGCAAAAAAGTTGTAGTCAGTCAGACAATCTGCCAACAGATCTCCAGCAGAGAAAGGCCATGAAGAAACAGCTGAGACTAACTGAGATGTGTAGTCCAAAGGAAGAAACGAGTGGATCCATCCTGGTTTAAACTTAAGACAAGGCTACACTTTTAAACACAACAGAACAAATGTAGTAAAGAAGCTTCGGAACTGAGAGTTGAACACATCCTCATTCGCATCATCATCACAACCCACTTTTGTGCAGCTGATGCTGGCTATTTAATAGGGAATTGAAATGGGAAGCACCCTATTGTAACGGTTCAGACAAATTCAGGGCCGTCACACACCCCCTCCCTTGGAAAAAGCCAACCATTGCCCTGGAACACACATCTTGTTCTGGGAAACAGATAAAAGTCTCATCACTTTCCTCTACAAATATATTCATGACTTTGTGGGTGCTCACGCTCCTCAGCTGTGCTGTAACAGGCCTTAAGGTGTGAGACTTCTAGGTTTGGGAATCCAAGAAAAGTCTCATCACTTTCCTCTTCAAAGATATCCAAGACCTTGCGGCGCTCAATCTCCTCCAATTCTTCAGCCGAGGGTTAATAGGCCTTAAGGCGTGAGATATGGACAACGTGGATATCTACACCTGTGTCCTCTTTCACCACTCTGTAGTTCAGAGGGCCCATCTGCTTCACAATCCTATATGGCCCTTGCCATTTAGTCTCCAGCTTGGCTGAGAAGAATTGTTCAGCTTTTGAGGATGGATGAGCCACACCCAATCACTAACCTGGAACTGGATGTCTCATCTCTTCTTATCATAATTTCTCTTCTGCTTAAGACAGGCCTTGATCATGTTCTTTGAGACAAGAGCACTCTAGTCGTGAAGATGGCCTACCTGGTCATAGCATGCAGAGTCTGGAATAACCTGCTGGGGCTGTAGCACCATATCAAAGGGTCCTCGGAGGGGACGACTCAGGTTCAGCTCTGCAGGGGTGACTCCAGTGGACTCTTGCACAGCAGAATTCAGGGCAAATCAAAAATTGTGAAGGTGCTTGTCCCAGTGTTTGTGATGGGTCCCTACATAGGAAGCAACCATTGTCTTCAAGGTTTGATTAACCCTCTCATGAGGTTGGTCTGTGGGTGATAGGCCGTGGTCAACTTCTGTCTCAGGTTCCATTTTTTGGCAGGTCTCCTCAGAGATCAGAGGCGAATTGGGAACCTCTGTCTGACAGTATGTGATCAGGCACGCCCCAGCGAGTCAGGATCTCTTTTGTGAGGGTGTTAGAGACTGTCCTCGATGTTGCCTGACGAAGGGCAAAGAGCTCCACCCACTTGGAATAGTAATCAACAAAACAAGCATGTACACATTCTGATTGGAGCTTCTAGGAAATGGACCCATCAAATCCACTCCCAACATTTCCCAAGGTTGGGTAACAGTTTGCTGCAACATGCCAGCAGTCTCTTTGCCTTCTGGTTTGTACATTTGACAAACTTGACAGTTTCGTATGTGTGACTTCACATTCATGCTCAGATGTGACCAGTAAAGGAATACTTGCAACCGCTTGGTTTTGAACCTGCCCAAATGACCAGCTAAAGGGTCTTCATGGAAATGTTGCAGCAGTTGAAGGCATAGAGATTCAGGTATGTACATTTGGTAGAGTGTTCTGTGAGGTAGTTCTACAACTCGGTAAAATTTGACTTCAATGATGGTCAGGTTTGTGATAGGATTGACCATCTTTTCTCCATCTTCCAGGATAGTCTGGTACAAAGCCTATACTTCTGGTTCATCCGGTTTGGACTTCCATATGGCCTCATCAGAGATGGGGAAAGTCCGTTTTGGGTGACTCAACTGCTAGACAGGACAGTAGCACATGTAAAATGAGGGCCACTGTTACCATCAGCAGGAGCTCTGGATAAGGCATCTGGAACAGTGTTGTACTTTCCTTTCCTGTATTCTACAGCAAAGGTGAACTCTTACAACCGTAGAGCCCATCTGACGAGTCTGGTGCTTTATTTGTTTTTCTTGAAAATCCACACAAGGGAGGAATGGTCAGTGACCACAGTGAAGTATCTTCCCTCCAGGTAATACCTCCACTTTTCCAAAGCCTAGAGAACTGCAAGAAACTCTTGCTCGATTGTGGAATAGTTTCCGTTCGGCTCCATTCAATGTCCGACTGTCGAATGCTAGCACATCTTCAGTGCCAAGTCCAGTCTGTTGGACTAGGACAGCACCAAGTCCAACATTACTTGCATCCGTGTAAACAACAAAAGGGCAGTCAAAGTTGGGATGACCCAAAATGGGAGGTGTGACAACGTGTCATTTTAGGGTTTCAAAGGAGGTCTGGCACTCTGCTCTCCATTGGAATTTCGCTCCTTTTCGCTTCAATGCGTTGAGTGGTTCTGCGACCTGGGAGAAGTTCGACACAAACCGATGGTACCATGCAGCCATCCCAAGAAACCGTTGAAGGGCCTTGAGGGTGGTTGGCACAGGGAAGTCTTGTACAGCCTTGGTCTTGTCGTGGTAATTTCCTGTATTACTAAATGATGAGAGTTACAAACCACACACCGGTCAGAGTTATGCTTAAACTTAATCTTTTAACCAATAACTGGTTCCCCAAGGTGTCTACAGCATTGTGACGTCTTTTTACGCATTTCTATTGAAGAATAGCCGTAAGGGACCATATATAGCAAGTGGTCACATGGTGTCTCCCGCAGAAAATCTTGCGTAAAAAACTGAGGTAGCCATTTTTCCAATCGCTTGTTATGAGAAACCAATTGCCTCGACGGATATATTATCGAATATATATGTTAAAAACACCTTGAGGATGGATCTTAAACAACGTTTGCCGTGTTTCTGGCGATATTATGGAGCAAATTTTGAAAAAAGTTTGCCGTTATAGTTGTAGCATTTTCCGGTCGATTTCTCAGCCAAGCATGATGAAGAAACAGGAGCTATTTCGCCTACAAAAATAATATTTTGGGAAAAAAGGAACATTTGCTATCTAACTGGGAGTTTCTTGAGTCATCTGAAGTTCTTCAAAGGTAAATGATTTAATTTGGTTGCTTTTCTTATTTTCGTGAAAATGTTGCCTGCTGCCAGTAGAGCCTAGCATAGCATTATGCCATGATAAACTTACACAAATGCTTGTCTAGCGTTGGCTGTAAAAGCATATTTTGAAAATCTGAGATGACAGTGTTGTTAAC
The DNA here is from genome assembly GCF_034236695.1 of Oncorhynchus nerka. Taxonomy (NCBI): domain Eukaryota; kingdom Metazoa; phylum Chordata; class Actinopteri; order Salmoniformes; family Salmonidae; genus Oncorhynchus; species Oncorhynchus nerka. Next base: position 36,502,723 of record NC_088398.1, read on the forward strand.
AAAAGGCTAAGCTTGTGTTTGAATATATTTATTTCATTTCATTTGCGATTTTCATGAATAGGAAAAGTTTCTAGGGGTATTTATGTCCGCTGCGTTATGCTAATGCCTTTGAGGCTATGATTATGATCCCAGATCCGGGATTGCTCGTCGCAACAGGTTAACTTGTTATGGCTGCAATCTCACTAACGGGATAAGTGTCATCAACAACCGCTGAATAGCATAGCGCTACATTCAATAAATATTACTATAAATATTTATATTCATAAAATCACAAGTGCAATATAGGAAAACACAGCTTAGCCTTTTGTTAATCCACCTGTCGTGTCAGATTTTGAAATTATGCTTTACAGCGAAAGCAATCCAAGCGTTTGTGTACATTTATTGATCGCACGATAAAACATTAAGTACACTTAGCATCAGGTAGCTTGGTCACAAAAATCAGAAAAGCAATCAAATTAATCGTTTACTTTGATCTTCGGATGTTTGAACTCACAAGACTCCCAGTTACACAACAAATGTTCCTGTTGTTCCATAAAGATTATTTTTATATCCAAAATACCTCTGTTTGTTTGCCGCATTATGTTCAGAAATCCACAGGAAAGAGCGGTCATGACAACGCAGACAAAAATACAAAAAAGTTTCCATAATGTCCACAGAGACATGTCTGACGTTTTTTATAATCATTCCTCAGGTTGTTTTTAAAATATATAAATCGATAATATATCAACTGCAAATGTCTTTCACAGTAGGAGAGGGAAAAGCAATACCTATTCAAACTCTGTTGCACGAGCAAAACTCATGTGACCACTTGACGCAATGTTATCGTTCTGGCACATTTTTCAAAATAAAAGCCTGAAACTATGTCTGAAGACTGTTGACACCTTGAGGAAGCGATAGGAAAAGGAATCTGGTTCATATCCCTTTAAATCCAGCAAAGGGAGGCTATGGAACATGGAGTTTTCTAAATAGAAGCCACTTCCTGTTTTGATTTTCCTCAGGGTTTCGCCAGCAATGTCAGTTCTGTTATACTTACAGACAATATTTTGACAGTTTTGGAAACTTTAGAATGTTTTCTATTCAATACTAATAAAAATATCCATATATTAGCAACTGAGAATGAGGAGCTGGCCGTTTACAATGGGCACCATTTCATCCAAGCTACTCAATACTGCCCCTGCAGCCATAAAAAGTTAATAATATGAGCTTCACCATAGCCCTGTGACTCTCAGATCAATTCACTGTCTATAACTTAATTCTGAGAGTCCTAACAAAAGAATACTTAGTATCTTTTATAGTCAAGATACACCCCTCTGAACTCACATGACGAATCACAGATCTTAGGAACTTCACAAAGGCCCTTTTACTTGAAGGAGGAGTATCCCATAGCCAGATAGCATTATCTATACATTATCGTTCAGTTTGGTCCCTTAGACGAGGTTCTACTTCTCGTTCTTGGTACTTCATATTACCAAAACATTACCTCATCCAATGGCATATATCAATTGTCAATTCTAGATACTCCAATCTCAAATACACCCCCTCCTGGACAAGCTCACAGAGGAGAGTGAGCCTCTAGGTCATATACTAGGTCAAGAGAATGGCAACATCAGAGGGGACATACAATGGTTCCAGACACTGGCAAACTCCTCCCCCCAATGAGAAAAGGAGGGAATGACTGGAGTACAGACATAGTGGAACCCTTCACATGGTTTCACAGATATATATTCATTATGAAGACAATGTTCAAACCTGACTTCTCCCTTTCTGATATGCTGCCTTATTACCAGACTTGTAAAAGACAAGCCTGACCTCTCCCCACTCTGGGCCCCAAGTGACATTTCCCTAGAGAGAAAGGAAAATGCAACTGCCAACAGTATAGTCCAAAAGAAGACATTCCAATGACAAGTATAAAATAAATAAAACATCTAATTCATCTATGTTACCTAACTAATTCTGATTCAGCTACGACAGTCTTTACAAGATCCACATGGATGCCGTCAGAAGACAATATGGCCAAGAAACATCAGGGAGGTTTAGCAGAAGTTGCTCTTCTTCATGTTCAATGTCACACCAGCTTCGCTTAGCTTGTTCAACACTTCTTGAAGGTGTTGGTCTGGGAGTTGATAATTATATCGTCCAGGTAGACAACAGATTTTCCCATAGAGCTCACCTAACGCAATATCCAGCAGTCTTTGGAAAGTGGCTTTATTCCAAAAGGCATCACTTTAAAGGAAAACAGGCCCACAGCACAGACAAAAACAGTATTGTCCTTGGTTTCCTGGTCCATCTCAACCTCAAAATAGCCAATATTGAGGTCAAGGGTAGTGAACACAACAGCGCCAGGATCTCTTGGATGGTGGGAAGAGGATAGGCATCAGTCTGGGAGACATTGTTGGTCTTCCTATAGTCCACATAAAATTTAACACCACCAGTATTTTTTGGTATGAGGACAACAGGATAGGCCCAAGGAGAGAAGGAACATTCAATAATACAGTATCTTGTGTCAACATATCATCAATCAGTCCCTTTTGGATAATTAGAATCACTGGAGACAAACGATATGGCTTCTGCTTGATCTGCATTTCCTGTGTAAGGAATATTTTGTGCTTCAGGAGGCCTGTGCGCCCCAGCTTTGAAGTGCATACCTCATAGTTATTCTGCAGCTATTCCAACAGCCTTAACTCCTCTGGCTGTTCCAGCTGAGCTCTTCTCGCAGCCTGTAAAAGGAAATCATCGGAAGGATTACCAAGGGTTAGCTGTACCGGAATAAACTGCCACACTTGATTGTTCTGAGGTGCCAGTTTGGCCCTCAGTGGTCTGACCAGAAGTGGACACCAAAGAAGCTCTGTGCAAGGCGCTGTGCCTAATGGAGGCCATGTCAACAGACACGTCATTCCAACATTTTACCACATTTAGAGAGCTCTGTCTGCTAGTGGTCTACAGTGTTAACCAGAGGAGAAAAAGCATAATTAACGTATTTGAGCATCTCAGTATGGTGATCAAAACTGCCTGTTCATGGCACCAGTAACTTCCTGTCTTTCACTCTCCCTGAGCTCTGTCAGCGTGTGGGTTAGAGTGTTCAGCGAGTCTCTGAATTCTGTTGCGCTCTGTTGCTCTTCACTCAGACATTAGAATTTATGGGGGATTAGGAGGTTTGGAGATGTTGTTGAGTCCAACGAATATCAAGTCTGTCACCTTGAAGTTGTAAGACAACAACCAGCAATGGAGGAAGGTTGGGTGTCAGAGGGAGGGCTAGCTCAGAACTTCCACACAGGTACATGTCAATAAGTGAGAAACTAGTTAGACCTCCTGTGGCCTGTGGTCCAGACCAAGCATTCAGCTTCCCAGGGCTCTGTCCCAAATCAACTCCATTCACATCATCAGTATTCACTTTGATTTGCTTTGTCAGCTCCATTGTCAGAATGACCCTGTGTATTCCTATTGACAGGTATGATATGGATAAGCACATTTTCCTGGGGGGAATCCATTGTTTAAATTCTGCACAAAAGATTTGCTTTGGCTATTTCTCAATGTTCAGAGGTTGCATCTGGGGTGCCATTTTTTATGTAACGGTTTAGACTTGAAGTTATTGTTTTTAGGGGTGCCAGGAAGGTTATGCCTACCAGAGAAAATATATATTTTTCCTTTTTGTTTGGGAGGGAATGAGTCCTGTCTGGCCTGTCAAGTCTACACCAATACAAAGTCAGTATGGAAATACTATTTTAACAAACCCTTAAAACATTAAAAAATAACTTCAAAACAACTGTCTTTTGCATTGGTTGTATTACCCAACATAAATGATCACACATATAATAATATAACAAACAATGAGCTTAAGATCCTAAAGAAAAGTCCCATGCCTCGGGCATAAGCAAAGTGTCCTTCCCCAATAAATGAGTGCAGTGAAGTGACCTTAGTCATGCAATGTTTTTCCGTTCATAAAGTGTAGCTAAACCCAGTCTCAATCATACAATCAAAATATCAAACTCTTTTACCACACAACCATAAGGAGTATCAAATCTCCAGAGTCTTCAACTACAAATGACCACATAAATCAACACGGTATAAATAACACTAAAACAAATTAAATACCATATGCAAAAAAAGTTGCGGTCAGTCAGACAATCAAAACTATGACATAAACACATGGAATGATGTAGTAACCAAAAAATTGTTAAAACAAATAAAAATACTAAGATCGAAGTTCGAATCATACTATACCGGCTCCGGCGCTCGTCGGATGTGGCAGGGCTTGCAAACTATTACAGACTACAAAAGGAAGCACAGCCAAGAGATGCCCAGTGACACGAACCTACCAGATGAGCTAAATTACTTCTATCCTCACTTCGAGGCAAGTAACACTGAAACATGCATGAAAGCACCAGCTGTTAGGCACGACTGTGTGATCACACTCTTCGCAGCCGATGTGAGTAAGATCTTTAAACAGGTCAACATTCACAAGGCTGCAGGGCCAGACGGATTACCAGGATATGTACTCCGAGCATGCTGTCTGATTCTATAATACCAATATATTTCAAGCAGACCACCATAGTCCCTGTGCTCAAGAACACTAAGGTAACCTGCCTAAATGACTACCGACCTGTAGCACTCACATCTGTAGCCATGAAGTGCTGAAAAAGGCTGGTCATGGCTCACATCAACACCATTATCCCAAAAACTCTAGACCCCCTCAAATTTGCATACCGCCCCAACAAATCCACAGATGATGCAATCTCTATTGCGCTCCACACTGCCCTTTCAAACCTGGACAAAAGGAAAATCTGAATGCTATTCATGGACTACAGCTTAGCGTTCAAGACAACAGTGCCCTCAAAGCTCATCAGTAAGCTAAGTACCCTGAAACTAAACACCTCCCTCTGCAACTAGATCCTGGACTTCCTGACGAGCCGCCCACAGGTGGTAAGGGTAGGTAACAACACATCCGCCACGCTGATCCTAAATATGGGGGCCCCTCAGGGGTGCGTGCTCAGTCCCTCCTGTACACTGTTCACTCACCGCCAGGCACGACTCCAAAACCATCATCAAGTTTGCCGATGACACAACAGTGATAGGCCTGATCACCAACAACGACGAGACAGAATATAGGGAGGTGGTCAGAGACCTGGCCGTGTGGTGCCAGTACAACAACCTCTCCTTCAACGTGATCAAGACTAAGGAGATGATTGTAGACTACATTAAAAGAAGGACTGAGCACGCCCCCATTCTCATTGACAGGGCTGTAGTGGAGCAGATTGAGAGCTTCAAGTTCCTTGGTGTCCACATCACCAACAAACTAACATGGTCCAAGCACACCAAGACAAATGTGAAGAGGGCATGACAAAACCTATTTCCTCTCAGGAGACTGAAAAGATTTGGCATGGGTCCTCAGATCCTCGAAAGGTTCTATAGCTGCACCATAGAGAATCCTGACTGGTTGCATCACTGCCTGGTATGGCAACTGCTCAGCCTCCGACGGCAAGGCACTACAGAGGGTAGTGCGTACAGCCCAGTATACCACTGGGGCCAACCTTCTTGCCATCCAGGACCTCTATACCAGATGGTGTCAGAGGAAGGCCCCAAAAATGGTCAAAGACTCCTACCCCCTGGTCATTAGACTGCTCTATCTGCTACCTCACAGCATGCGGTACCGGAGCGCCAAGTCGAGGTCCAAGAGGCTTCTAAACAGCGTCTACCCCCAAGCCATATGACTACTGAACATCTAATCAAATGGCTACCCAGACTACTTGCATTGCCCTTCCCCCTCTTTTACAATGCTGCTACTCTCTGTTATTATCTATGCATAAGTCACTTTAATAACTCTACCCACATGTATATATTTCCTCAATTACCTTTACTAAATGGTGCCCCCGCACATTAACTCTGTACCGGTACCCCCTGTATATAGCCTTGCTATTGTTATTTTACTGCTGCTCTTCAATTATTTGTTACTTTATTTATTTATTTTTTGTTGTTGTTATTTTTCTTAACTGCATTGTTGGTAAAGGGCTTGCAAGTAAGCATTTCACTGTAAGGTCTACACCTATTGTATTCGGCACATGTGACAAATAATATATATATATATTTTTTGGGGGGAGCTGAGTTGACACATTTGCTATTTAATGCAACAGTTTTTGTGACAAAACAGTAGAGTTGAAAATGCAATGGAAACACATTGAACTTTATATTTTTATTCGGTACATAAAACTTTACGTGAACCAGTACTACATTATCTGATTTTTTATTAGGAACAAGTCCATTTGGTGGAATCACACCACTGGTGGGAAAATATTTTGTTTATGCAGATTGTCTAATATTCACATCAAAATCTGTCGCCAATTGGATGGATAATTAACTTGTCTTAAAGGCTCCTTAACAGCTTCTACCCCCAAGCCAAAAGACTGCTGAACAATTAATCAAATGGCCACCCGGACTTTTTGCACTGACCCCCCTTCTTTTTAGACTGCTGTTACTCACTGTTTATTATCTATGCATAGTCACTTTACCCCTACCTACATGTACAAATTACCTCGACTAACCTGTACCCCTGCACATTGACCCGGTACCGGTATAGCCTGTATATAGCCTCATTATTGTTATTTTATTGTGTTACTTACTTTTTTAAACTTTCGGTTATTTAGTAAATAATTTCTTAACTCTATGTTCTTAAAACTGCAGTGTAAGTTAAGGGCTTGTAAGTAAGCATTTCACGGTAATGTCTACACCTGTTGTATTTCGGCGCATGTGACAAATATCACTTGATTTTGATTTCATTATCACAATATCTGTTTTAATTCAATGTTCAAAGCCGCATAAAAAGGAATGTTGGCAATTCAAACGTCTAAACATTTTGTCCGGAGTTATTTGTTTGTTGCTGTGTTTTCATAACCCTGGTGTCTCAAACCATTATTAACTCAAATATTTTGCTCTGTCTAGTGTTGACTGTGCCAATAAGAAGCTCTTGCCAGCACAGTAAGTACAGACAGAATACACTGCCATCTAGTGTTGAGATTGTGCCTCTGTAGTCCACTAACATAATGCAACCATCCTGAAGTCTCGCAAGCTTACGTTCTGTTTATCTCTGCAGCTGCAGTGGTAATCAGTCTGGTAATTACAAGGCTAGTAGTCTACTGCCCACCTACATAAACTGCAAATTTACAGCAAACAGGGGGTGACTAGTGGCGGTGGCGGTTCCGGTGTGGGTCGTAGCCCCCCCCAGACCCAGGATCCGACCATGGCGCTGGGCTGAACGTCGTGCCGGGACTGGGCACCGGCGCAGAGGAGGGCTCCGGCCCTGGAGCTGGGTTGGACGCCGTGCCTGGACTGGGCATCAGCGCAGAGGAAGGCTCTGGCCTTGGAGCTGGACTGGACGCCGTGCCGTGCCTGGACTGGGCACCGGCGCAGAGGAAGGCTCCAGCCATGGAGCTGAGCTGGACGCCATGCCTGGACTGGGCAACAGCGCAGAGGAAGGCTCCGGCCATAGAGCTGGGTTGGCCGCCGTGCCTGGACTGGGCACCGGCGCAGAGGAAGACTCCTGCCCTGGAACGGGACTGGACACCGTACCTGGATTGGGCATCGGCGCAAGGACACGCACTTCAGGGAGAGTGCGGGGACCTGGCACAGGACGTACCAGGCTGGGGAGGAGCACTGGAGGCCTGGTACGTGGAGCGGGCACAGGTGGCACCGAACTGGTGACACGCACTTCGGGGAGAGTGCGGGGAGCTGGCACAGGATGTACCTGACTGGGGAGGCGCACTGGAGGCCTGGTGCGTGGAGCCGGCACAGGTGGCACACTGGTGACACACACTTCAGGGTGGGGAACTGGCACAGGACGTACCGGACTGTTGACACGCACTTCAGGAAGGGTGCGGAGAGCTGGCACAGGACTCACCAGACTGCTGACAGGCTCTTCAAGTCGGATGCCGTGCAGAACACACCTACATAACATTTATTTAATCTCTCTCTCTCCCAACTTCTCCATCGCCTCCCTGACGGTCTCTGGCTCTTCAGGGTGAGTACAGGGAGCTGGCACAGATTGCATCACACTGATGGCACCGCACCGCCCGCTCTTCCACTCTTCGCTGCTCCGCCGACAACCCCACATGCCCCCCCCCCAAAATAAAATCTTGGGGTTTCTGTGCCCGAGGTCCCCGGCATCGTCGCTGTCATTACATCTTCCTTGGTGTCCCCTTCCAAGGAAGGGTCTCACAACCTCCCATAATTTCTTCCCAGGTCCAAAACTACTTTACCTCCGTCACACGCTGCTTGGTCCTTGCTTGTTTGGATATTCTGTCACGATCGTTGTAATGAACGGACCAAGGCGCAGCGTGATTGAAGTTCCACATTTTTATTACGGTGAAACTTTAAACAAAAACAATAAACCAATAACAAAATGTGAAAGTAGTGGTGCACATGCACAAACACAAAACATTATCCCACAAACACAGGTGGGAAAAAATGGCTACCTAAATATGATCCCCAATTAGAGGCAACGATTACCAGCTGCCTCTAATTGGGAACCACACAAAACACCAACATAGAAATATTGAGCTAGAACACCCCCTAGTCACGCTCTGACCTACTACACCATAGAGAACCAAGGGCTCTCTATGGTCATGGCGTAACAGAAACAGCGCCCCTCTGTCTCTCTATGTGTAGGCCATCTATCTGATGCTGTCTTGTCCAAACGAGTATGACATTGTTGCCGTCCGTAGCATTGAAGCCAAGGGAAGTCAGCGAGCATCTGGCTTCCCATGATAAAAAAAATGTTGAGCAGAACTGTGAATGGTCCTGGCGCACCAAAAAAAAAGTGTGAAGGGAAGCTAGCTTGGATTTGACATCACTGCTATCAAATCCCATTGAGAGCATAAGTCATTGACAGAAAAACTTTAATTGTCATATCTCATTGTGTTGTCCTAGTAGCCAATGATTATAATGACTATTCTGATCCAACCTTTATTTCATACATTGTTGTACCCCTTACGTTGATTGGACTAAATGTTTCTGGTATATTTTAGTTCTCACTGTATTAGACGAAGCTGAGGTGATTTGATGATGTCAAAATGTTGAAGTTGAAATGGTGCTGGAATAGTGGAGGCAGCTTCTGTTTTCTTTGTAACTCTCTGTGGTTCTAAATCAATAGTTGTTTAGTGGTCCAAAAATGTTCGAAACATTAACTTGCTCGACCAAGTTGTGGGTCATGTCTGTTACTGTACATGCAATATGCTTTGTGGACTTCACTGGACAGAGATTGCTAGCCGGTTTTGTGATAAAACAAAGGTTTGGTTCAATTTATTCTGCCATTATGTCTTCTTATTGTCTGGGCCTATATATCATAGTCGCAAGGCATGTGAATTAACAGGTTATAGAGCAAACAACACATAGGTTGTAATAAGCGTCCTAAGTCATTTTACCTAAGCACCACTACTGCTAATGACTAGCATAATGTGAAAGCTTGATCTCTTTCAGTATGCCTATTGTTATTAAGATATTAAGTGGTAGAGCTAGTGTCCACATCTGGTCCATTGAACATATTAATGATGGTGTTTTGTTCTTAAAAACCTCTTTGGGCTAGAGGTTTGACAACATCCTGTGAAATTGCAGAGCGCAAAATTCATAATACGAAAATCACAATATTAAACATTCATGAAAATACAAGTGTCTTACATCGTTTAAAAGCTTAACTTCTTGTTAATCCAACCGTGTTGTCAGATTTCAAAAAGGCTTTATGGCAAAACAATACAATGTGATTATCTGAGGACAGCGCCCTGCATACACCATAATTTAAAAAAAAATTCAAACCAGCAGAGTCGTCACAAAAATCAGAAATGCCTTTGAAGATCTTCAAGTTCAAACAACATTTCTAATCAATCCTCAGGTACCCTAATATGTAGATAAACGATAACATTTAAGACGGAATGTAGTATGTTCAATACCGGAGATAAATAACGAAGTGCGCGCTCTTATCCACGTGCACCACCAGACTCCAGTCCCAATGAAAGACACCATGAAAAACGACAACTACTAGCTCATTTTTCAAAAAACATCTAGTGGAAGCCATATGAACTGCAATCTGGGAGGAATTCCTTTGAATATCCCATAGACAAGCATTGGAATGGCCTGTGACCTCAAAATTATTCCGGGTTGATTCTCCTCGGATTTTCGACCTGCCATATCATTTCTGTTATACTCCCAGGCATTATTTTAACAATTTGAGAAACTTCAGAGTTCTCTATCCAATACTATAATTATATGCATATCCTAGCTTCTGGGCCTGAGTAACAGGCACGTCAGGGGCACTTTGGGCACGTCAGTCATCTGAACTTCTGAATACTTCCTCCTAGCCTTAAGAGGTTTTAATATTGTACTTATTCACAGAGATTTCCTCCCATGTCCAGTTCACATTTTCTCACATGTACCGCGCAATTATTGGAAAATTGGTCCACCAAATGCAAGTAAAATAAAACCAAAAACAAACAAAAATGGGTTGTTGATTATTATCACCTTCAAACAAAGACACAAAGAGACTTGACCTGTTGGTGTCTACAGTGGTGGAAAAAGTACTCAATTGTCATACTTGAGTAAAAGTAAAGATTTCTTAATAAAAAAAATACTGAAGTAAAAGAGAAAGTCACCAAGGAAAATATTACTTGACTAAAAGTCTAAAAGTATCTGGTTTTAAATATACTTAAGTACTGTGGTGTAAAAAGTACTCAATCATCATACTTGAGTAAAAGTCAAAAGTCAAAGTAAATGTTATACATTAAATTCCTTATATTAAGCAGTGGTGGATGTACTTAAGTTTCATAAGTAAAAGTATGAAATGTAAGGGCCGTAAATCCAAAAAGCAAAACAGCCAGACCTTTTATTTGATTTGAGCTCTTCTGAAGGGGTAACATCTTGTGTGGATTCTCAAATAGGCAGCACTTCAAAATACATCTCTTACAGACAAAATAGAGTTATGCCTTAATAATTAAGGAATATAGCCAGTAAACCTAAGCACTTACAAACAATGTCACTTTGCTTTAGAAAAAACATCCTATAATAGAACCCTATACATAGGGGAAAAAATTTAACTCACAAAAGTACACACAACCTCACTGTAGGAATATGAGGACATGAACACTGATGGAACTGTATCAGAAATCAGTGTGTCAGGTCAAGCCTTTTAACAAGGACACCTATAACTTGTGAATTTTACACATAAATTAACAAAATGCATGAGGCATCCATGTCCTTGTGCTTGCTAGCATTAAGCTGTCATTACTTGAAGCTGAAGAATGGAATGTTCATCATCAGTAAAACTTGTTTTTCAAAGTTTCTGGAATCCAGCCTTGCACTCCTGGGACTGAAAACAAGTCCTGCAGTGCTGAACAGCTGATGCAGGTAAGGGTGTGTTTAACCTCAGAGACAGCTTACAGACTGCCGGGAAGGACTTGAGCAACTCAATTTGATCAGCTAAACAGGCCAGGTATCCGTCCAGCTGTTTGGAGCTTTCTTGTGCTTGAGACGTTTTCATGGCAGAGAAGAAGTCCTCCTCATCTGATGAACTGGTGCCATCACCTAGCTGCAGTAAGGGTTCTTCCAGGTGGTCCTTGATGTAGTCCATTTCTGAACTACAAGGAAGACGTCAATATAAATCATGCAGTTATGAGCCTACATTAATCCATCCTCATCCCATATCCTCTCATTGTCAACTGCGTTTATTTTCAGAAAACTTAACATGTGTAAATATTTCTATGAACATAAGATTCAACAACTGAGACATAAACTGAACAAGTCCAACAGACATGTGACTAAAAGAAATGGAATAATGTGTCCCTGAACAAAGTGGGGTCAAAATCAAAAGTAACAGTCAGTATCTGGTGTGGCCACCAGCTGCATTAAGTACTGCAGTGAATCTCTTCCTCATGGACTGCACCATATTTGCCAGTTTTTGCTGTGAGATGTTACCCCACTCTTCCACCAAGGCACCTGCAAGTTCACAGACATTTCTGGGGGGAATGACCCTAGCCCTCACCCTCCGATCCAACAGGTCCCAGACGTGCTCAATGGGATTGAGACCCGGGCTCTTCGCTGGCCGTGGCAGAACACTGACATTCCTGTCTTGCAGGAAATCATGCACAGAACGAGCAGTATGGCTGGTGGCATTGTCTTGCTGCGGGGTCATGTCAGGATGAGCCTGCAGGAAGGGTACCACATGAGAGAGGAGGATGTCTTCCATGTAACACAGCATTGAGATTGCCAGCAATGACAACAAGCCCAGTCCGATGATGCTGTGGCACACTGCCCCAAAACATGACGGACCCTCCAACTCCAAATCGATCCCGCTCCAGAGTACAGGCCTCGGTGTAATCCTCATTCCTTCAACAATAAACGTGAATCCGACCATCACCCCTGGTGAGACAAAACCGCGACTCGCCAGTGAAGAGCACTTTTTGCCAGTTCTGTCTGGTCCAGCGACGGTGGGTTTGTGCCCATAGGCGATGTTGTTGCCGGTGATGTCTGGTGAGGACCTGCCTTACAACAGGCTTACTGTTACGGATACAGTTATCTTGTGTGTGTGTATCCTGTGTGTGTTTCTTTTCTCTCCTTCTCCCCTCACAGGTGAAAACCATCACTCCCCAATCAGTCAACAATCAATCATCAATCAGAAGACACACCTCCTCCTATTTCCTACCCTATCACAGTTCCTTCCCCATGGTTTAAAAACCCCATCATTTGTTTGCTCTGGAGCAATCTCTCGCTCAATCTCTAGCTCAATCTCTCTGTAAATGCCATGTCTGTAGGTCTCTGTGTTTCACTCTCGCTTTGTGTCTTAACCTCTCTTTTGTTTAAGCACCTCCATAGCACTTTGTCATCACCTGTGAGTATTGTTTTTGGTTATATGGTGTTTGTTTGTTGCTGGTGGGAAAAGGGGAAACCAAGACAAGTCGCCCATGGGCATACACTACCCGTAGGTGAACTTTGTTAAATACACTAGTTAGAACTGGGCGGACCACCCACTGTATTTTTGGTTAGTTAGTTAGCTGTTGTTAAAGTAGGCTAGTCTAGCTTAGGGGTGTTTTTGAATACTTATTGTTTCTTTCCTTGGGTCCAGCTCAGCCCCTTTTCCTGCTTCCCCCATTACCGTGTGTTTATAAATAAACCTAGAGTTTGACGGTAGATTTCTGTTGTCGTGGTTATTTCGTGCACACTTTTACTTTGTCACAATAATAATTTGCATGAGTTATGTTACGGGTCTCATTACCATCCCCCCTAGACTGTCGGGCCAAAAGTGATTCGTAACATAAGTGGAGCCTCGTCCGGGATCTGTCATAACTGACACCCATGCCGCTCATGTAGATTGTTGTAGTGGTATAGTTCAGTGTTGAGCGTCATAGCTGAAGTAGCATTAGTGTTTGCTATTTTCTTTGGTACTTGTGAAGTAGTGTAAAATGACTACTTTTGATTTGAGATCCTTTTTGGATAACCCTTCGTGGGAGGTTTTTGACAAATGTCGTAGAGTTGATTTAATGACCTTGGCTGACCATTATTCAGTATCGATTCTGCAGAGTTTAGTTAAGGCGGAGGTTAAACAGCTAGTATTAAATGTATTGTTGGAAGAGCAGGTGCTTGTGTTACCGCTGCCTGAGCCTACTACACCTGTAGGGGATGTTGCTGCTCCTGTAAGCCCATTGGTGTCTGATAATGAGGGCGAGGCTAAAACACCAGCCACATTGTCCCGTTTTGATCCACTCTCCCCACTGTCAAATGGTGATGCCAGGAGGGATGTCCGTTTAGCACAGTTCCAACTGGAGGTGGAAGAGAGAGCCCAAATTAGGCGAGAGACTCTCCAGTTGGAGATATGTAAAATAGAGGCAGAAAAAGAACGAGAACAACGGCATTTGGAGATGTGTAAAATTGAGGCAGACAGAGAACAAAGGCAGTTGGAGTTCAAAATGCGCCAGATGGAACTGGAGGCAGACAGCGAGGCTAGCCTCCGGTCCTACTGTGCCTGTTTGTGAGCCCTCACCTGCTGTGTCCTCAAACACGTTTGACATTAGTAGGCAGATTGCCTTAGTACCTTTGTTCAGAGAGTCAGAGGTTGACTCCTATTTTTGTGTATTTGAGCGTATAGCCGTAGCATTGAAATGGCCTGAATAGGTATGGTGCCTATTACTTCAGTGTAAATTAACTGGTAAAGCCCAAGAGGTTTTGTCAGCGCTACCTCTGGAGGACAGTTTGAATTATGAAGTGGTCAAAGCTACTGTTCTTCGTGCCTATGAGCTTGTGCCTGAGGCATACCGACAGAGATTTAGGTCTCATAGAAAGTCTTCTAGTAAGACTTATGTGGAATTTGCTAGAGACAAGGGAAATCTGTTTGATAAATGGCATGCTGCTAGTAAGGTAACTGATTTCAACTCTCTCCGGGAGTTAATCTTGTTGGAAGAGTTTAAAAATTGCTTACCCGAACGCATTGTAGTTTACCTAAACGAACAGAAAGTATCCTCCCTGGCAGAAGCGTCTGTGTTGGCAGACGAGTTTGTGTTGACGCACAAGAGTGTGTTTTCGGCTCAAACTGAGAGTAGAGCCACTGAGTTTCCTACCTTTAGCCCTAGTCGGCCAGCAGTAGTATATCAAGCACGCCAGAAGAATGAGCGTCCCTGTTTCTATTGTCATAAAGTAGGACATATGATTAATGATTGCTTCCTGCTTAAACGCAAACAAGGGATGCCTCTTCGTGCCAAGCCACCAACAGGTGTTGCTCTAATTCGTACGGTTGTGAGGTCTGCAACAAAACAGGTGCCTCAGGGTAACTGTAGTTTGAAAGTCTCAGTCCCCGACCAAAGTTATGAACCATTCATTTTCGAGGGGTTTGTGTCCCTAACGAATGACGAAGCGTCTCAGCGACCGGTTAAAATCCTTAGAGATACTGGTGCGGCGCAGTCGTTTATATTGTCTGATGTGTTGCCCTTATCTGACGATACATACTGTGGTTCCAGTGTGTTAGTGCAGGGTATCGAAATGGGTTTTGTCCCAGTGCCATTGCACTTTGTGAAAGTACACTCTGAGTTAATCAGTGGAATATTCAGAGTGGGGGTACGCCCTATGTTGCCAGTGAAAGGTGTGACGTTTATAATGGGTAACGATATTGCCGGAGGAAAGGTAGTACCCGTATTGGAAGTATTGGATAAAAGTGACCACTCTCTCTCGAATGAGCTGGCACAGAGTTATCCACATGTGTTCCCCGCTTGTGCTGTCACTCGTGCTCAGGCACTACAAGAGGGTGATGTGATAGCTTTGTCGAACACTGTTCTGTTCAAAGAGGTTGATCAAGAAGATGGATTGTGTGATACCTCTGAGAAGCTGATCACCTCTGACAAACAGCCCAGGAAAGAATCAAAGAACGTTGAACTTATTGCTGATGCAATACAGTTACCAGTCACTCGTGAGCAGCTGATTGCTAACCAAAAGGTTGACAACAAGCTTGCTAAATGTTTTTCTAGTGTTGTCTCATTGGAAGATGTGAAGAAGAAGAACGTGGCTTACTTCATTGATGGTAATCTCCTCATGCGTAAATGGAAATCCCATGTTGACGCGGATGGAGATTGGAATGCTGTTTACCAAATAGTGATTCCTACAGCCTTTCGACAAAATGTGTTATCCCTTGCTCATGATCACCAGTGGTCTGGTCATTTAGGAATCACAAAAACTTATGATCGGATCCTTCGACATTTCTTTTGGCCGGGTTTAAAACAAGATGTGGCTCAGTTCTGTCGGACATGCCACACATGTCAGATAACAGGAAAACCAAATCAGGTTATTCCTCCCGCTCCTCTTTGTCCCATACCTGTCATAGGTGAACCATTCGAGCATGTGGTGGTTGATTGTGTCGGACCGTTATCAAGACAAAATCGGGTAACCAGTTTTTGTTAACGATAATGTGTATGGCTACAAGATACCCCGAGGCCATTCCTCTGAGAAGGATTACATCCCCGGTAGTGAGTAAAGCCTTAATAAAATTCTTCACGACATTCGGGTTACCTAGGGTGGTACAAAGCGATCAAGGTACCAATTTCCTATCCAAGCTCTTCAGGCAGGTGTTAAAATCCTTGTCAATTACGCACCGTGTGTCAAGCGCCTATCACCCAGAGTCTCAGGGTGCACTTGAAAGATGGCATCAGACACTGAAGTCTATGCTACGTAAATATTGTTTGGAATCTGAGAAAGATTGGGATGAGGGAGTTCCTCTAGTTTTGTTTGCTGCTCGTGAAACTGTGCAGGAGTCCCTAGGTTTCAGCCCGGCTGAACTGGTGTTTGGTCACACAGTGAGAGGACCAATGAAAGTCCTTAAAGAACAGTTCTTGTCCCAAGAGTTGTGTACCAGAGATGAGAATGTGTTGGACTACGTTAGTCGCTTTCGTGAGCGCCTACACCAAGCTTGTGCTCTCGCAAAGGAAGCTCTGTCTTCCTCACAGAGGAGCATGAAAAGACACTATGATAAAGAGGCTGTTTCTCGTCCACTACAGCCAGGTGACCAAGTACTGGTGTTATTACCTGTTCCAGGATCTTCACTGTCAGCTCGTTTCTCGGGTCCTTATTTAATTGAAAAGAAAATAAGTGAAACTGACTATGTGCTTCAAACTCATGATAGACAACGCCAATCTCGTGTGTGTCACATTAACATGTTGAAAGCTTTCCACACCCGACCCATCACACAGTTAGGGAGTTCAAAAACAGAGGAAGGTACTGCTGTCTCCTCTGCTACTACTGCTATGATAGTGGACTGTCATATTGATGATGTTGATGGCTTGGAGTTGCGCAATACTCAGCAGCAGTGTGTTAGATTGCCCAACTCAGAAATGCTGCTGTCTATCCAATCCGGTCTGGTTCATTTAGCGGATGGACAGGCCAATGATATTGTGAGGCTACTACACAGTTTTCCATGTCTCTTTAATGACGTTCCTACTCGCACAAACGTGTTGGAACATGACATTAATGTGGGAAATGCTACACCTATCAAGCAACACCCATAACACCCATATCGTATCAACGCTTCCAAGAGGAAGATAATGAGGGATGAGGTGAAATATTTGTTGGAGAATGACCTGGCTAAGCCAAGTTCAAGCCCTTGGAGTTCTCCTTGCATTCTGGTTCCTAAACCTGATGGTACGTCCAGGTTATGTACGGATTATCGAAAGGTAAATTCTGTCACAATGCCAGATTCGTTCCCGTTACCCCGACTGGACGACTGTATCGACACTATTGGTGCTGCTAAGTATGTAACTAAGTTAGACCTCTTAAAAGGTTACTGGCAGGTTCCGTTAACTTCACGTGCTTCTTAGATTTCTGCCTTTGTGACCCCAGACAACTTCCTACAGTACTCAGTCATGGCTTTTGGGATGCGAAATGCACCAGCCACTTTCCAACGACTGGTTAACTCCGTATTAGCTGGCGTTCCTAATTGTAGTGCATACCTTGATGACCTAGTGATTTATTCGTCTGAGTGGTCAGATCATGTTGACTCGCTAAGGGTAGTATGTGAACGGTTGGCAGCTGCTTCTCTAACCCTGAACTTGGCAAAGTGCGAGTTTGGGAAGGCTACTGTTACCTATCTCGGTAAAGAGGTTGGCCATGGACAGGTGCGCCCTGTTGGTGCCAAGGTCTTGGCTATAACTGCATTCCCTGCACCTACCACCAGACGAGAGCTACGCCGCTTTTTAGGGATGGTTGGCTACTACCGTAGCTTCTGTAAAAATGTCTCTGCGGTAGTTGCTCCATTGACCGATTTGCTTAGTCCGGCTAGATCATTTGTGTGGTCCGCTGATTGTAAGAGAGCTTTTGAATCAGCGAAAGCACTCTTATGTAGTACACCTGTACTTGCTGCTCCAGATTTTGAACAACCGTTCAAACTTGAGGTAGATGCTAGTGCCAGAGGTGCTGGTGCTGTTCTACTGCAGCAGGACAAGAGTGGAGTGGATCATCCCGTTTGTTATTTTTCACGTAAATTTAATAAATGTCAAACAAACTATGCGACAATAGAACAAGAAGCTCTTGCTTTGTTGTTGGCTCTGCAATACTTTGAAGTATATATTGGTTCCAGTGCCCTACCCGTGATTGTATATACTGACCATAACCCTTAGTTTTTCTCCACCGAATGTACAACCAGAACCAGCGCCTTATGCGTTGGGCGCTGATTGTACAAAATTATAATTTGGAGATCCGCCACAAAAAGGGTTCTGATAATGTGTTGGCAGATGCTTTGTCTCGTGTGTGAAAATGATTTCTGTATGTTTTGCAAGGTTGTTGCTTTGTTGTGAGTATTCATTGAAATACTGTAGTCGCAACCCCTAGGGTTGCTCTTTTAAGGGTGGGAGTGTTACGGATACAGTTATCCTGTGTGTGTGTATCCTGTGTGTGTTTCTTTTCTCTCCTTCTCCCCTCACAGGTGAAAACCATCACTCCCCAATCAGTCAACAATCAATCATCAATCAGAAGACACACCTCCTCCTATTTCCTACCCTATCACAGTTCCTTCCCCATGGTTTAAAAACCCCATCATTTGTTTGCTCTGGAGCAATCTCTCGCTCAATCTCTAGCTCAATCTCTAGCTCAATCTCTCTGTAAATGCCATGTCTGTAGGTCTCTGTGTTTCACTCTCGCTTTGTGTCTTAACCTCTCTTTTGTTTAAGCACCTCCATAGCACTTTGTCATCACCTGTGAGTATTGTTTTTGGTTATGGTGTTTGTTTGTTGCTGGTGGGAAAAGGGGAAACCAAGACAAGTCGCCCATGGGCATACACTACCCGTAGGTGAACTTTGTTAAATACACTAGTTAGAACTGGGCGGACCACCCACTGTATTTTTGGTTAGTTAGTTAGCTGTTGTTAAAGTAGGCTAGTCTAGCTTAGGGGTGTTTTTGAATACTTATTGTTTCTTTCCTTGGGTCCAGCTCAGCCCCTTTTCCTGCTTCCCCCATTACCGTGTGTTTATAAATAAACCTAGAGTTTGACGGTAGATTTCTGTTGTCGTGGTTATTTCGTGCACACTTTTACTTTGTCACAATAATAATTTGCATGAGTTATGTTACGGGTCTCATTACCATCCCCCCTAGACTGTCGGGCCAAAAGGGATTCGTAACACTTACAATCCCTCAGTCAAGCCTCTCAGCCTATAGTGGACAGTCTGAGCATTGATGGAGGGATTTTGTGTTCCTGGTGTAACTCGGGCAGTTGTTGTTGCCCTCCTGATTTTCGGATGTACCGATCCTGTGCAGGTGTTGTTACACGTGGTCTGCCACTGCGAGGGTGATCAGCTGTCCGTCCTGTCTCCCTGTAGCACTATTTTAGGCGTCTCACAGTACGGCCAGTGCCATTTATTGCCCTAGCCAGATCTGCAGTCCCCATGCCTCCTTGCAGTATGCCTTAGGGACATTCACACAGATGAGCAAGGACCCTGGGAATCTTTCTTTTGGTGTTTTTCAGAGTCAGTAGAAAGGCCTCTTTAGTGTCATGTTTTTATAACTGTGACCTTAATTGCCTACTGTCTGTAAGCTGTTAGTATCTTAACGACCGTTCCACACAGGTGCATGTTCATTAATAGTTTATGGTTTATTGAACAAGCATGGGAAACAGTGTTTAAACCCTTTACAATGAGATCTGTGAAGTAATTTGGATTTTTACAAATTATCTTTGAAAGACAGGGTCCTGAAAAAGGGACATTTCTTTTTTACTGAGTTTATATAAACCAAGCAACAGGGCTATGTAGGCTACCTATTGGACGGAACCACAAAGTCAGGAATGAGGTTTAAATGGGTGGTTCTCAAATCTATGAAGTGTCCAAATGTATACTATACACAGTTGTTGATGAATAATAAAATACTGTTAATTAACCACATGTTGTCTTACACAATCTGATGGTGCGTCATCCTTTGTCCACGTTGTTGGGAATTTGTGGTGAATTTGGGGAGGAGGATTGCAGCTCCTATCAGCTCAGGGTCGTGAAACATGTGGCTAAAGCGCTTCTTCAGTCCCAGTTGTTGCGCATCCACCAGATGCTGTAGAGCATCTGGTGAGACTGTCCGGGTCTATCCAGTGGGCTGCGACACCAATGAAGCTCCGTCTTCTTACAGACCAGCAGTCAGTGGTGGTGGCGATGTGGTCAACTCTTCTCAAGGCCTCAGTCACCTTCTTCTTCATTTCCTCAGAGGCTTCATCAATCCTGGAGCGTAGTGTGGGCCTTGATATGATCTTTGAGTTAGGCTGCAGATCCTGGACAAACTCTCTGAACGGTTCTTATTTTACAACAGCAAATGGTTGGAGCCCTTGGACCACATACTTCATCATGGCTTTGTCAATGGATTTTTGAGTCTTCAGTAATATGCTCTGCTTGATGGTGGAGGAAGTCTTAGGGGCATGTTTTCTCTTCAGTGTGTTTGCCGTCAGTTCTCAATACTTCTTAAAATTGTGTAAAGCTTTATCTGAAATAATAAGAAAAGAGAAAGACAGTTACTTAGATAACTACCATCACCAAATAGTTAAAGTATAGGTTCCTATTTTTAAAGGTATAAACAACATTAAGTGAAAGATTGTGACCACCATTTAACTTTAAAATGAGAAAAAAAAAGTTAATTACTCCAGCTAGTAGGTTACGTCCATAAAAAGTCTACAGCAATTAGCGAGGTAAGAACAACTTTATCAAGTAACACAGGGAATAAAATAGCTAGTTAACTTGGTGTTTGCTAAAATTTGAAAGCTAACATTAGTTAGCTAGCTAGTTTGACCAGGTTTTTAGAGAAAAGATATTTGTCTAGACTAACATTAGCTGACTAAAATGTGCACAGATTCAGAAACTACCAGTTAACTAGCTTGTTAACAAGGGCACATTTTAGCACCGAGGTAAAGTTGGTTTTATATTCACACATTCGGACATTCATCCGAAATTCGCCAAAAGCCATTTAAAATTGTAAACTAAATTCACCGTTTGTCAAATAAATATCAAACTAGGTATGATTGAATCTATAAATGTTTTTACTTCTACAACCTTTGTTTTGAGGAAAAAAATCCAGTTTTGACTTGATATAAATTCAAAGTTCAGAAGTTTAGGGTCACATAGAAATGTCCTTTGTTTTGAAAGAAAAACATTAAAATAACATCAAATTGATGAGAAATACGGTGTAGACATTGTTAATGTTGTAATTGACTATTGTAGCCGGAAACTGATCTTTTTACGGAATATCTACATAGGCGTACAGAGCTCCATTATCAGCAACCATCACTCCTGTGTTCCAATGGCACGTTGTGTTAGCTAATCCAAGTTTATAATTTTAAAAGGCTATAGAAACCCCTTTTGTAATTATGTTAGCACAGCTGAAAACTTTTGTCCTGATTAAAAAAGCAATAAAACTGGCCTTCTTTAGACCTGTTGAGTATCTGGAGCATCAGCATTTGTGGGTTTGGCTCAACATGGCCAGAAACAAAGGTTTTCTTCTGAAACTCATCAGTCTTTTCTTGTTCTGGGAAATGATAGCAATTTCTTGTGAGAAATTGCCAAGAAACTGAAGATCTCGTACTACTCCGTTCACAGAACAGTGCAAACTGGCCCTAACCAGAATAGAAAGAGGAGTGGGAGGTCCCGCAACACAACTGAGCAAGAGGACAAGTACATTAGAGTGTCTAGTTTGAGAAACAGACGCCTCACAAGTCCTCAACTGGCAGTTTCATTAATTAGTACCCTAAAAACACCAGTCTCAATGTCAACAGTGAAGAGACGACTCCGGGATGCTGGCCTGCCTAGCAAAACAAGTTCCTCCATCAGCGTGCCAATTCGCCGATGTTGCTTGCATATTTTTTCCAACATAATTCATTTTTCCTTCCAGCTTCAGATTGATTTGATTTTGTAGCGAGTAACGAAGATGTCAGAGGAAATATATCAGAGGAAAGTATATTTTTTCAATTTTTGATGTAGTGAAGTAAAACTAAAAGTCAGCAGAAATATAAATAGAAAAGTAAAGTACCGATACCCCAAAAAACTACTTATGTACAGTAACAAAGTATTTCTACTTCATTACTTTACACAACTGGGATACTAAACCTCTTTTCCTTGGCGTGCAAACCTAGCTTGCTTAATGATAAGCCATAATTATGACAATAGATATTAGGAAAAACTAACCAATCACATTCTGTACATTCCTGCACATTGAATACACTTAAATAGTATGTATATGCACATATTCATAAACACACTAAAATACTATGCAAATACAGTGCATTCCGAAAGTATTTTGACCCATGAACTTTTTCCACATTTTGTTACGTTACAGCATTATTCTAAAATTAATGAAACCATTTTTTTTCATCGTCAATACCCCCTCACACAAAACCCCATAATGACAAAGCAAAAACAGGTTTTTAGAAATGTTTGCAAATTCTTATTTTTTTAAACACGGAAATATCACATTTACATAAGTCTTCAGACCTTTTACTCTGTACATTCTTGAAGCACCTTTGGCAGCGTTTACATCCTTGAGTCTTCTTGGGTATGAAGCTACACGCTTGGCACACCTGTATTTTAGAATAAGGCTGTAAAGTAACAAAATGTGGAAAAAGTCCAGGGGTCTGATTACTTTCCGAATGCACTGTACATTCACACAAGACACACACATGCACACACATGTACACACTCATGCACACACAAACAAACACACACAACTACACATCTTTCCATGAAAGGCCAAGACCTAGGCCTGGTTAATGTAATTGCTTTTCATTGATCCTGTCTGATCAGGTGACTACTGTTCATCCTTTTACAGGAAGCCAATGCCAAGCTCCTCTGCCTGTGGGGACGTGAGACTGTGCTGACCTCTGTCTCCCATTCCACATACCAGAATGATACCATTGGGCATTCAAACCTTCACTGTTAAGCCAAGGCTACAAGCTCTTCCTGACAAATATAACCTAGCTCTCTGGTACCCTGCAAATCATGTCCCACTTTGTATTCTACAAGAGTCAAATGTCACGGAGTCTGTTGCCAATGTTGTTAATGATTGTATAAACAGCAATCATTTATACATTGCTAGACATGACCGCCTTGTCGATCTGATAGCCAGCGAGGTGAAATAGGTAGTCTCACCAACAGCACACATCCCGAAACATTATTGTGTAAGAGGAAGCTGGTTTGAAGTTGATGATGTGTTTTCCCGTGTGCCAAGTACTCCAGATGTTGTTGTTGTGGGGGAAGGCCAGAGCGAAGTGCTCATTTTGGAAGTGGGCTGCTCATTTGATGGCTACATGGAGCATGCCTTTGCCGACAAGCTTCTTAAATAACAGCCCCTCGTGGCACTCTTGGACAGCCTCTGGTTTAGGTGCAAGCTGGTGGCACTGATATTTGGCAGTCTCGGCCACGTGCACAGGCTTGCAGTGCGTGTTCTCCAGATTGTGGGCCTGCCAAAGACTAAGGCAAAGCTGTTGGCTAGGTACTCCTCTGTTTCAGCTGTCGTGGGCAGCCTAGCTGCGCTCTTAGAAAAAAGGGTTCCAAAATAGTTCTTTGCCTGTCCCCATAGAAGAACCCTGTGGAAAGGGTTCTATGTGGAACCAAGTTGTAGGTAGCACCTTTTTTTCTAAGAGTGTGTTTGGAGAAGGAGGTGCTTTCTGTACCCTTGAGAACCAAGCATACAGGGACCTTCTTTTTTAGTGTAAATTTGATTGATGTATTCAAATAAAGTATGAGAGAGAGAGAGAGAGAGAAGAGAGAGAGAGAGAGAGCTTGCATTTGTCAGTTCTCATATGACCTCATCAACCCACAAGGCCATGTTTGTGTGTATGTAGGGCTTCATGACTTTAAACTAAACATGGAGACACTTCATACTGTGGACAGACAGAGACTTTATTAACCAAGAGGAAGAAAGAGGGTCTCTTTGTGTTTTAGATAAGAAACAATAAGAGGAGACTTTGTAAAAGCGTATCATGCAAGACCAAGGATTTGGGGCGATACTCAAAGCTCCTCCCAGAGATCATGTGATGTCAGCATCTGAAGTGTGTGCCAGGCCAGTGTGTGTTTGCCGCCGCAGCGCAGCAGGCCGAGCTGGAAGAGTTTTAAGGATATTTCCGTTTGTTTGAATAACGCTGGCAAGTGCATACCTCCAGGAATATATCTGAAAGAGGGTTTTTAAACATACTCCTGAACCCAACTGGACTAGAGCCATTCGCCTGGAGTCTGGTACTGCCAAATGCATTTGCGACACACACACACACACACACACACACACACACACACACACACACACACACACACACACACATACACTCTGCACTGTGTAGACTAGAGCATGTACCATAGAGGCGGTTTGTTAATATGTAGTCCAGTTTTGGTGGTAGCATCTATCAGATCAGAGGTGAGGGTTTAAAATCAGACCAGGCTGCTGAGAGACTCTGAAGAGACATTCTCTGGCAGAGATTAAGATAACATTTCCCCCCTTAGAAGATCACAGTTTCCCGCTTTTGATGGAGCAATAAAATAAGGCCCAATTTTCTGTGATGCTCATTAGAAACATTGACTTTAAATGTGGGGAGAGTTTGTTTTAGCTGGAAATTGAGGGATAGAGTTCCTTTGAAAGTAATGGCATTATTATTGTAACTTAGTGTATTATTTTAGTGTAACCTTGACTACAATGTATTTACTATGTCAAGCTGTGAGGCGAATTCATAAAATAATAAAGCATGATTCGGCTGTTCAGTATTTCAGTCTTTACAAAGCTTTCATGGACACAGTACAAAACAGATTGTATTCACAAAACAATTTGGCTCACCGATCACTTAGCCAGGCCTCTTGTGTGCTGAAGTATATATTCCTGTGTGTCTAAAAGGTGTATTATGTCAGGCAATATGAAAGGTAGTCATTTATAAACTCACTATATAGCAGAAACATCAATGTGACCCCTAGTCCGATCAAATGCTGCAAGTTAGGATTAAGAGACTCATACACACTGTCACGTCCTGACCTTAGTTCCTTTTGTATGTCTCTATTTTAGGTTAGTCAGGGCGTGAGTTGGGGTGGGCATTCAATGTTTTTGTTCTATGTTTGGTATTTCTATGTGTTTGGCCTGGTATGGTTCCCAATCAGAGGCAGCTGTCAATCGTTGTCTCTGATTGAGAACCATACTTAGGTAGCCTGTTTTCCCACTGTTGTTTGTGGGTGGTTGTTTTCTGTTTAGTGTATGTCACCTTACAGAACTGTTTCGTTTTGTCCATTTCACTTTGTTATTTTGTTTCGTGCGTTCAGTCAATACATTTTGACGGACACTTACCACGCTGCATATTGGTCCGATCCTTCTTACTCTTCCTCAGACCAAGAGGAGATTCGTTACACACACACCACTTATGTGAAACGTAAAAGAATATCAGACACTAGTGTGTGTGTGTTTGTGTGTGTGCATACAGTGATGCACATTGATAAATGATAACAATATTTCAAACTGTTTACTAATTTATTAGCTATGTAATATCAGTTTATAAGCAGTTCATTAATAAGCAGATCCTTATCTTGTGTGTTAACAATACCCTCTAATCCGTTACCGAAGCAACATCAGCCTTCCTCAACAGCAAGCAGAGCAGAGCGGCCACCGAACAAGCCACAGATAATGTGATGTAAAATGTGTGTGTATGTGTTCGTGTTCAGAGGTGAGACCTTGGGTGATCTCGTGGCATAGGCTTCCTTTACCTCCTATACGCACAGAGGAGGATTATTATTATTTTTTCACCTTTATTTAACCAGGTAGGCTAGTTGAGAACAAGTTCTTATTTGCAACTGCGACCTGGCCAAGATAAAGCATAGCAGTGTGAACAGACAACAACACAGAGTTACACATGGAGTAAACAATTAACAAGTCAATAACACAGTAAAAAAAGAGAGTCTATATACATTGTGTGCAAAAGGCATGAGGAGGTAGGCGAATAATTACAATTTTGCAGATTAACACTGGAGTGATAAATGATCAGATGGTCATGTACAGGTAGAGATATTGGTGTGCAAAAGAGCAGAAAAGTAAATAAATATAAACAGTATGGGGATGAGGTAGGTAAAATTGGGTGGGCTATTTACCGATAGACTATGTACAGCTGCAGCGATCGGTTAGCTGCTCAGATAGCAGATGTTTGAAGTTGGTGAGGGAGATAAAAGTCTCAAACTTTTTTGCAAGATTTTTGCAATTCGTTCCAGTCACAGGCAGCAGAGAACTGGAACGAAAGGTGGCCAAATGAGGTGTTGGCTTTAGGAATGATCAGTGAGATACACCTGCTGGAGCGCGTGCTACGGGTGGGTGTTGCCATCGTGACCAGTGAACTGAGATAAGGCGGAGCTTTACCTAGCATGGACTTGTAGATGACCTGGAGCCAGTGGGTCTGGCGACGAATATGTAGCGAGGGCCAGCCGACTAGAGCATACAGGTCGCAGTGGTGGGTGGTATAAGGTGCTTTAGTAACAAAACGGATGGCACTGTAATAAACTGCATCCAGTTTACTGAGTAGAGTGTTGGAAGCTATTTTGTAGATGACATCGCCGAAGTCGAGGATCGGTAGGATAGTCAGTTTTACTAGGGTAAGTTTGGCGGCGTGAGTGAAGGAGGCTTTGTTGCGGAATAGAAAGCCGACTCTAGATTTGTTTGATATGAGTCTGGAAGGAGAGTTTACAGTCTAGCCAGACACCTGGGTACTTATAGATGTCCACATATTCTAGGTCGGAACCATCCAGGGTGGTGATGCTAGTTGGGCGTGCGGGTGCAGGAAGTGAACGGTTGAAAAGCATGCATTTGGTTTTACTAGCGTTTAAGAGCAGTTGGAGGCCACGGAAGGAGTGTTGTATGGCATTGAAGCTTGTTTGGAGGTTAGATAGCACAGTGTCCAAGGATAAAAGATAACTAATATAATGACCATGGCATAATGAAGGCTTGCTGATGTCCATGATTTCCATGGTTTCCACTATCCATAAGAGAGGCTAAAATAAGCTTTGTCTGGACAAACATTAGCAACCGACCGAAAGAAATTTCCCAAATACAACACAAACCCTTATTCCCATGTTCAAGTCGATATGGCCAAGATTATAATCTCCAGGCAAATTAATAGATGAAACACATTTTTCTATTTTTTTAATGACGACCAGTTTAGGAGCAATTTCCCTAATTCATGAAATGATTTAGAAAGTGATGTAACGTCCATTTCTTTTTATGTTGAAAGCAAAAGCAGCCGACTAGAGCATACAGGTCGCAGTGGTGGGTGGTATAAGGTGCTTTAGTAACAAAATGGATGGCACTGTAATAAACTGCATCCAGTTTACTGAGTAGAGTGTTGGAAGCTATTTTGTAGATGACATCGCCGAAGTCGAGGATCGGTAGGATAGTCAGTTTTACTAGGGTAAGTTTGGCGGCGTGAGTGAAGGAGCCTTTGTTGCGGAATAGAAAGGCGACTCTAGATTTGATTTTAGATTGGAGATGTTTGATATGAGTCTGGAAGGAGAGTTTAGTCTAGCCAGACACCTAGGTACTTATAGATGTCGACATATTCTAGGTCAGAACCATCCAGGGTGGTGATGCTAGTTGGGCGTGCGGGTGCAGGAAGTGAACGGTTGAAAAGCATGCATTTGGTTTTACTAGCGTTTAAGAGCAGTTGGAGGCCACGGAAGGAGTGTTGTATGGCATTGAAGCTTGTTTGGAGGTTAGATAGCACAGTGTCCAAGGATAAAAGATAACTAATATAATGACCATGGCATAATGAAGGCTTGCTGATGTCCATGATTTCCATGGTTTCCACTATCCATAAGAGAGGCTAAAATAAGCTTTGTCTGGACAAACATTAGCAACCGACCGAAAGAAATTTCCCAAATACAACACAAACCCTTATTCCCATGTTCAAGTCGATATGGCCAAGATTATAATCTCCAGGCAAATTAATAGATGAAACACATTTTTCTATTTTTTTAATGACGACCAGTTTAGGAGCAATTTCCCTAATTCATGAAATGATTTAGAAAGTGATGTAACGTCCATTTCTTTTTATGTTGAAAGCAAAAGCAGCCGACTAGAGCATACAGGTCGCAGTGGTGGGTGGTATAAGGTGCTTTAGTAACAAAATGGATGGCACTGTAATAAACTGCATCCAGTTTACTGAGTAGAGTGTTGGAAGCTATTTTGTAGATGACATCGCCGAAGTCGAGGATCGGTAGGATAGTCAGTTTTACTAGGGTAAATTTGGCGGCGTGAGTGAAGGAGGCTTTGTTGCGGAATAGAAAGCCGACTCTAGATTTGTTTGATATGAGTCTGGAAGGAGAGTTTACAGTCTAGCCAGACACCTGGGTACTTATAGATGTCCACATATTCTAGGTCGGAACCATCCAGGGTGGTGATGCTAGTTGGGCGTGCGGGTGCAGGCAGTGAACGGTTGAAAAGCATGCATTTGGTTTTACTAGCGTTTAAGAGCAGTTGGAGGCCACGGAAGGAGTGTTGTATGGCATTGAAGCTTGTTTGGAGGTTAGATAGCACAGTGTCCAAGGATAAAAGATAACTAATATAATGACCATGGCATAATGAAGGCTTGCTGATGTCCATGATTTCCATGGTTTCCACTATCCATAAGAGAGGCTAAAATAAGCTTTGTCTGGACAAACATTAGCAACCGACCGAAAGAAATTTCCCAAATACAACACAAACCCTTATTCCCATGTTCAAGTCGATAAGGCCAAGATTATAATCTCCAGGCAAATTAATAGATGAAACACATTTTTCTATTTTTTTAATGACGACCAGTTTAGGAGCAATTTCCCTAATTCATGAAATGATTTAGAAAGTGATGTAACGTCCATTTCTTTTTATGTTGAAAGCAAAAGCAGCGTCTAGTCTTGGACCTTTTGGAGCTGCTAATGCAGCACAACAAAATCAAAGTCTTCAAAAGAGCTTTTTATTCCACTTAAAGTTGATGAAAACCTGCGACTGACCTCAGAATATGATTAGATTACATCAGCTAGTAGGCAACAAAAAAACAAAATAATACAAAACAACAATCAACAATAAATAATGATTAGTTGTTGTGATCTTCCAAAATACATGCCTGTTCCAATCTGTCCTGACTTGATATTTATAAATCAGAAATATATATTTGCCCATGTCATGCCCTTTGTAATATTTCGATGGGCAATACTTGCAAGGTACACAGCAATATGCCTAATAGTGCACATTTTTTTAAAATTGGGCTGTACAGTGACCTCAAAGTGTTGGGACAACACACTTTTATGTCGTTTTGGCTCTGCACTATTGCACTTTGGATTTGATATGAGGGTAAAGTACAGACTGCCAGCTTTAATTTGAGGGTATTTTCATCCATATTGGGTCAACCGTTTAGAAATTACAGCAAAAATATTGGGACAAATTCACTTATGTGCATTAAAGTAGTAAAACGTATTTGGTCCCATATTCATTGCACACAATGACTACATCAAGCTTGTGACTACACATTTGTTGGATGCATTTGCTGTTTGTTTTGGTTGTGTTTCAGATTATTTTGTGGCCAATAGAAATGGATGGTAAATAATGTATTGTGTCATTTTGGAGTGACAACTTTTATTGTAAATAAGAAAAGAATATGTTTCAAAACACTTTTGCATTAATGTGGATGCTACCATGATTACAGATAATCCTTAATGAGTCCTTAATGAGAAAAAGTGAGAAAGTTACAGACGCATTAATATCATACCTCCAAGACATGCTAACCATTACAGAAAAAATGGGGGGGGGTAGGATTTTGTGCGTCTGTAAATTTAAAATCCAAAGTGCTGTAGTACAGGGCCGAAACAACAAAATATGTGTCACTGTCCTTCACTGTATTGAGGAATTTCCATAATCTGTTACATTGGGTTTACTGATTGACCTGCTATCAGTGATTGTTGTGAGATGAGTATGGTCTATTTTCACTGCTGTGGTACATTCCATAGACACTCAAATCCACTCCTCATCCACTCACTCTCAGTAAATGAAATAACATTTTCACATGCTTCGTAAACAAGAGTGAAATGCTTACTTACGGGCCATTCCTAACAAAGGAGAGAAAAATAATATTGAGAAATAATAGAAAAATAAAAACGTAATAATAACATTTATAATAGATATATAATGAGTAATGATAACTTATCTACTATATACAAGGGGTGCCAGTACCGAGTTGATGTGCAGGGGTACGAGGTGATTGAAGTAGATATGTACATATAACTAGGAATAAAGTGACAGATAGTAAATAGTAGCAGCAGCATATGTGTTGAGTAAAAAAGGTTACTGCAAAAAGGGTCAATGCAGATAGTGCAGGTAGCTATTTGGTTCACTATTTAACTAACTATACTGAACAAAAATATAAAGCAGCATGCAACAATTTCAAAGATTTTACTGAGTTACACAGTTCATATAAGGAAATAAGTCAATTAAAATAAATTCATTAGGCCCTAATCTATTGATTTCACATGACTGGGCAGGGGTGCAGTCATGGGTAGGCCTGGGAGGGCATAGGAATATTGTCCCCAGCAATATTCTTGATATGCCACACTTGTCAGGTGAAATGCTCACTAACAGGGATGTAAACGTGTGTGCGAACACTTCTGGGATTTTTTATTTCAGCCAGCTCATGAAACATAGGACCAACAATTTACATGTTGAAATTATATTTTTGCCATAAGATAGCAGAGTGAACAGTCTATGACTTGGGTGGCTGGAGTCGTTGACAATTTTTAGGGCCTTCCTCTGACACCGCCTGGTACAGAGGTCCTGGATGGCAGGGACCTCGGCCCCAGTAATGTACTGGGCCGTACCCACTACCCTGTAGCACCTTGTGGTGATGCAGCCAGTCAAGATGCTCTCAATGATTCTGCTGAATAACTTTTTGAGGATCTGATGACCAATGCCAAATCTTTTCAGCCTCCTGAGGCTTTGGCGTGTCCTCTTCACAACTTCACAACCTGTCTAGTCATCGTCGGTAATCAGGCCTACCACCTGACGGTGTTGGAGTCATGCGCGGCCATGCATTCGTGGGTAAACAGACAATACAGGAGGGGGTCCCCGTGTTGAGGGTCAGCGCGGCGGTTGTTTTGTTGCCTACCCTCATCACCTGGGGGCATCCTGTCAGGAAGTCCAGGATCCAGTTGCAGGGGAGGTGTCCAGTCCCAAGGTCCTTAGCTTAGTGATGAGCTTGGAGGGCACTTTGGTGTTGAATGCTGAGCTGTAGTCAATGAATACATCAATTAGGTGTTCCTTTTATCCAAGTGGGAAAGGGCAATGTGGAGTGCAATAGAGATTGCATCATCTGTGGATCTGTTGGGGCGGTATGCAAATTGGAGTGGGTCAAGGGTGTCTGAGATGATGGTGTTGATGTGAACCAACCTTTCAAAATATTTAATGGCTACAGATGTGAATGCTATGAGGCGATAGTAATTAAGACTGGTTATCTTGGTATTCGTGGGCAAAGGGACTATGGTGGTCTGCTTGAAACATGAAGGTATTACAGACTCGGTCAGGGAGAGGTTGAAAATGTCAGTGAAAACACTTGCCAACTTGTCAGCACATGCTCTGAGTACTTGTCCTGGTAATCCATCTGGCCCAGAAAGCCTTATGAATGTTAACCTGTTTAATTAAAGGTCTTACTCACATCATCGTCCGGAAAACAGCTCGTGCTCTCATGCAATATTCAGTGTTGCTTGCCTTGAAGCGAGCATAAAAAGCATTTAGCTCATCTGGTAGGCTCGCGCCACTGGGCAGCTCGCGGCTGGGTTTCCCATTGTAATCCGTGATAGTTTGCAAGCCCTGCCACATCTGATGAGCATCAGAGCCAGTTTAGTAGGATTCGAGCTTAGTCCTGTATTATTGTTTAGCCGTTTTGATGGTTTGTCAGAGGGCATAGTGTGATTTCTCATAAGCGTCCGGGTTAGTGTCTCACTCCTTGAAATTAGCAGCTCTAGCCTTTAGCTAAGTGTGTATGTTGCCTGTAATCCATGGCATCTGGTTGGGAAATGTACCGTGCATTCGTGTTTTCAGATCTCTTCCCTTTTTCCACATTTTGGTATGTTACAGCCTTATCCTAAAATGTATTAAATAAAAACATATCCTCATCAATCTCCACACAATACCCCATAACTACAAAGTGAAAACAGGTTTTAGAAATACCTTATTTACATAATTATTCAGACCCTTTCCTATGAGACTCGAATTTGAGCTCAGGTGCATCCTGTTTGCATTGATCATCCTTGAGATGTGTCTACATCTTTATTGGAGTCCACCTGTGATAAATTCAATTGATTGGACATGATTTGGAAAGGCAAACACCTGTCTGTATATAACGTCCCACAGTTGACAGTGCATGTCAGGGCAAAAACCAAGCAATGAGTTCGAAGTAATTGTCCTTAGAGCTTTGAGACAGGATGTTGTCGGCACAGAATTGGGGAAGGGTCCCAAAGAATGTCTGCAGCTTTGAAGGTCCCCAAGTCTTAGTGCCAGCATCGGTTTGTGGTGGTAAATGGACAGCTACTCAAATACTCTCTTGGTAAATAGTATAGTCTACCATGAGGTATTCTAACTCAGTGGATCAGAACCTTGAGACTTCCTTAATATTGCACACCAGCTGTTGTTAACAAAGAGGTACACAACACGTCAGAGCCGATGTTGTAGGATTTGAACTTACCCGATGCTGCTTTTCTGTCCTGCCAAATGCATAGAAAAACCAGCTAGATGTGTATTATGCAGGTCCTTGTTCAGGCAAGTTTCTAACAAACATAGGATATTACAGTTCTTCAGGTCCCATTGACAAGATACTCTTGAACATAGCTCGTCCAGTTTGTTCTCCAGTGAATGTACATATGCCAATAGACAGAGGCTAGAGGCGGTTTATTTACTTGCCGCCTTAGTTTCATCAGGGTGCCTGAATGTCGGCCTCTATAAATGCTGTCTCTTTCTCTTCCGAGTGTCGGGGATTAGTGCCTGGTCCAGGGTAAGCATTATGTCCTGCACCGCCGACTCGTTGAAGTACAAATCTTCATCCAAATCGAGGTTAGTGATCGTTGTACTGATGTCCAGAAGTTCTTTTCGGTCAGAGGTACCGATGGCAGAAATATTTATGTGCAACAAAATTGAAGACCAGAGTGTAGAAACCTTAATCCTTGCGTTAACTATTTCAAATGACAATTTCAATGGGGTGATGTCAGATTTGGGAAGTCCAAGGATTCCGTTTCAATTTTTTCCCCTTTTAGTAAGAGACCACTGTACGGATGACGGTAAGGACCATTTCAATGTAAGATTTTTTTATGTACATTATGTTAGCTCTTTTGTCAACATTGTTATTGGAGTTATTTACAGTGAGGCAAAGATGTTTTTAATCAATTTTTTAATTGAACCTTTATTTAATCAGTTAGTCTCACTGAGATCAAAACACCTCTTTCTGTAACGGATGTCGTCGGGAGAAAGAGAGGAGGAACAAAGCGTAGCGTGATAAGTGTTCATGATGATGGTTAATTAAAACTCAGAACCCTAAACAATAAATGACAACGTGAATTTACAAAACCGAAACAGTACCGTGTGGCAACAAACACTCACACGGAAACAAACACCCACAAACCAAAAGTGAAACCCAGGCTACCAAAGTATGATTCTCAATCAGGGACAACAATTGACAGCTGCCTCTGATTGAGAACCATACTAGGCCGAACTCAAAAACCCACATAGAAAAACAAACAGTCTGCCCACCCCAACTCACGCCCTGACCATACTAAAACACAGACAAAAACAAAGGAACTAAGGTCAGAACATGACACTTTCCCAAGGGAGTGTGTGCATATGTTTGTGTGAGCGAAAGACAGAGAATGACAGAATGTATGTGAGTTGAGCAGCCGAGTTCATCAGAGCCTTGACCAGGTCAAGTTTGCCCTCTACAGGTCATTGTCTTGTGTTCCAATCAAGTCACTCACTCCATTCACTTGTTTTTCTCCACAGGTACAATATATTGTGATGTTGAGGGGGTCAACATGTACAAATCGACCGCATGTTTTACATACAGAGATTGCTATACCCCAACATCGTAGGTTTAATTAAAACAACAAAACATTGCTCAAAGAAATTATACTTTATAACTAGGTTGTGGGATATCAGACAAAGGACAGCGAGTGACCTCATTGCTAAATAAGAATGAACTGATGTTCTAAAACATGACACATGACATTATAATAAGGCCAAACTACCGTACACATAGAAACGTGGGGTGATGTGGGGTGAATGTTGGAATAATGAACAGTGTTTTAAATATTATTACAGACATAATATACTTTTTAGTGTAAATAAATTATTAAAGCAAAATGTATCTTTCATGCCAATGGTCAATATTGGTGCAAAATACTCTATTTTTCAGTAAAGGGTAGGGGATGTCAATGTCAAGTTATAAAACATGTATATGGCCAGTAGACCTAGCTTGGCTGATGCGCGACCCACGTCACTACGAGAGCCGGGGTCAGCCGGACTAAAGTAGACCTACTTAGTAGAATGTTTATTTGCTACAAATAATTGTAAATTAATGTTATTTAAAGGCATGCATAGTAAAACTTTTGAGACATTATCCTATTTGCATTTTTTTACTGAACTGTAAGAATTGTCTATTTCCCCAGCAGTTGGTTCACATTAGCCGCCTGCACAACATAATTTCCTATTTAACAACAACCAAACCTCTATTAGAGCAGATTGCT
This sequence comes from Oncorhynchus nerka, assembly GCF_034236695.1. Lineage (NCBI taxonomy): Eukaryota > Metazoa > Chordata > Actinopteri > Salmoniformes > Salmonidae > Oncorhynchus > Oncorhynchus nerka. The sequence goes on from NC_088398.1 coordinate 36,537,447, forward strand.
TTCTAGCAATCTCTAGCAGAAAGTCCATAGCTTGACAGCAGTAGGGGTAAGATAAACACATGAACCCCTCACTAACACGCTTCCACGTTAACCAGCTGTCCCCCTGTGGTTTCTGACTCGGCCAAACCTTTGAAATTTATTTTCAATGCATGAAAACACAACATGTTCACAGCTTTGGTAAAAATCCTATTTGTACACTGTAATTACACTTTGAGAAGTTGCAAAGTTTTGTGTTTCGAAACCTTTACTTTTTCTCCTCTCATTTCTGATATTGATTAGGGTGCAAATGAGGCTCTCTGTTGATAAGAACAAATAGGTTTCTGATTATGTTGCTACTGTTATCAAGGGAAGCAATCAGGAGACCTCAGTCAATCATTTTGACAAAAGTGAGACACATTTGCTCATAGCAAACAGGCCTGTGTATGTGTGTATCAAATCAAGTTTTATTTGTCACATACACATGGTTAAGCAGATGTTAATGCCAGTGTAGCGAAATGCTTGTGCTTCTAGTTCCGACAATGCAGTAATAACCAACGAGTAATCTAACCTAACAATTCCAAAACTACTACCTTTTACACACAAGTGTAAAGGGATAAAGAATATGTACATAAAGATATATGAATGAGTGATGGTACAGAACGGCATAGGCAAGATGCAGTAGATGGTATCGAGTACAGTATATACATATGATATGGGTAATGTAGGGTATGTAAACAAAGTGGCATAGTTTAGTGGCTAGTGATACATGTATTACATAAAGATGCAGTAGATGATATAGAGTACAGTATATACAGTGGGGAGAACAAGTATTTGACACACTGCCGATTTTTCAGGTTTTCCTACTTACGAAGCATGTAGATGTGTGCAATGTTTATCATAGGTATACTTCAACTGTGAGAGACGGAATCTAAAACAAAAATCCAGAAAATCACATTGTATGATTTTTAAGTAATTCATTTGCATTTTATTGCATGACATAAGTATTTGATACATCAGAAAAGCAGAACTTAATATTTGGTACAGAAACCTTTGTTTGCAATTACAGAGATCATACGTTTCCTGTAGTTCTTGACCAGGTTTGCACACACTGCAGCAGGGATTTTGGCCCACTCCTCCATACAGACCTTCTCCAGATCCTTCAGGTTTCGGGGCTGTCGCTGGGCAATACAGACTTTCAGCTCCCTCCAAAGATTTTCTATTGGGTTCAGGTCTGGAGACTGGCTTGGCCACTCCAGGACCTTGAGATGCTTCTTACGGAGCCACTCCTTAGTTGCCCTGGCTGTGTGTTTCGGGTCGTTGTCATGCTGGAAGACCCAGCCATGACCCATCTTCAATGCTCTTACTGAGGGAAGGAGGTTGTTGGCCAAGATCTCGCGATACATGGCCCCATCCATCCTCCCCTCAATATGGTGCAGTCATCCTGTCCCCTTTGCAGAAAAGCATCCCCAAAGAATGATGTTTCCACCTCCATGCTTCACGGTTGGGATGGTGTTCTTGGGGTTGTACTCATCCTTCTTTTTCCTCTAAACACGGCGAGTGGAGTTTAGACCAAAAAGCTATATTTTTGTCTCATCGTTACTCCTCTCCCATTCCTCCTCTGGATCATCCAGATGGTCACTGGCAAACTTCAGACAGGCCTGGACATGCGCTGGCTTGAGCAGGGGGACCTTGCGTGCGCTGCAGGATTTTAATCCACGACGGCGTAGTGTGTTACTAATGGTTTTCTTTGAGACTGTGGTCCCAGCTCTCTCCATTTTCTAATAATTGCGCCAACAGTTGTTGCCTTCTCACCAAGCTGCTTGCCTATTGTCCTGTAGCCCATCCCAGCCTTGTGCAGGTCTACAATTTTATCCCTGATGTCCTTACACAGCTCTCTGGTCTTGGCCATTGTGGAGAGGTTGGAGTCTGTTTGATTGAGTGTGTGGACAGGTGTTTTTTTTTTACAGGTAACGAGTTCAAACAGGTGCAGTTAATACAGGTAATCAGTGAAGAACAGGAGGGTTTCTTAAGAAAAACTGACAGGTCTGTGAGAGCCGGAATTCTTACTGGTTGGTAGGTGATCAAATACTTATGTCATGCAATAAAATGCTAATTAATTACTAATTAATTACTAATTAATTTTTGTTTTAGATTCCGTCTCTCACAGTTGAAGTGTACCTATGATCAAAATTACAGACCTCTACATGCTTTGTAAGTAGGAAAACCTGCAAAATCAGCAGTGTATCAAATACTTGTTCTCCCCACTGTACATATACATATGAGATGAGTAATGTAGGTTATGTAAACACTATATTAAGTGGCATTGTTTAAAGTGGCTAGTGATATATCAATTTCCATCAATTTCCATTATTAAAGTGGCTGGATTTGAATCAGTATGTTGGCAGCAGCCACTCAATGTTAGTGGTGACTGTTTAACAGTCTGATGACCTTGAGATAGAGGCTGTTTTTCGGTCCCTGCTTTGATGCACCTGTACTGACCTCGCCTTCTGGATGATAGCGGGGTGAACAGGCAGTGGCTCGGGTGGTTGTTGTCCTTGATGATCTTTATGGCCTTCCTGTGACATCGGGTGGCGTAGGTGTCCTGGAGGGCAGGTAGTTTGCCCCCGGTGATGCGTTGTGCACACCTCACTACCCTCTGGAGAGCCTGACGGTTGTGAGCAGAGCAGTTGCCGTACCAGGCAGTGATAATCCCCGACAGGATGCTCTCGATTGTGCATCTGTAGAAGTTTGTGAGTGCTTTTGGTGACAAGCCGAATTTCTTCAGCCTCCTGAGATTGCCGAGGAACTTAAATCTTACAACCCTCTCCACTACTGTCCCGTCGATGTGGATAGGGGGGTACTCCCTCAGCTGTTTCCTGAAGTCCAAGATCATCTCATTTGTTTTGTTGACGACGAGTGTGAGGTTATTTTCCTGACACCACACTCCGAGGGCCCTCACCTCCTCCTCTAGGCCGTTTCGCTGTTGGTAATCAAGCCTACCACTGTCGTGTCGTCCGCAAACTTGAAGATTGAGTTGGATGCATGCATGGCCAAACTACCGTACACATAGAAACACATAGAAACACATAGAAACAAATTTGACCTCCACATCCGGCTTCTTCACCTGCAGGATCGTCTGAGACCAGCCACCCGGACAGCTGATGAAACTGTGGGTTTGCACAACCAAAGAATTTCTGCACAATTTGTCAGAAACCGTCTCAGAGAAGCTCATCTATGTGCTCGTCGTTCTCACCAGGGTCTTAAACTGACTGCAGTTCGGCATCATAACCAACTTCAATGGGAAAATTCTCTGCCCTCAATTGCCATTGGCATACTGGAGAAGTGTCCTCTTCATGCTTGTCGTCCTCTCCAGGGTCTTGAACTGACTGCATGTCGGGCATAATAACCAACTTCAATTGGCAAATTCTCACCCTCGATTGCCACTGGCATGCTGGAGAAGTGTCCTCTTCATGGATAAATTTCGGTTTCAACTGTACCGGGCAGATGGAAGTAACTAAAATAAACTTTTATTGTTAAATAAAATGTACTTTTATTATTTCATTGTCCTCCTAGAGTTGCTGAATCTCCTCTCTACTTCAGTTTGCTCCTCAATTCATGCACCTTGGTAGGAAAGCGAGGTAGTGTCAATGATCCCTTCCCTTGGAAGTATGCTGCATCCAGACCATTCTGACCCATTTGTCAGAGACCATACTGTCATGAGTGAGAATGTGGTCAGTGTTTTAGTTGCAGCATACTTCCAACCCATATTTCCTTCGTACTTCAGTCAGTGGATGTGAGGAAGCACAACGTGGTCTCAGAACATTTCATATTATTCTGTACGTAAATCCTAGAAACTCCATTTAGTATGATACTCTATGTTACTTTTCTTATGGTATGTATTAACTTTTTATGGTTGCAGGGGCAGAATTGGGTAGCTTGGATGAAAAGGTGCCCATTGTAAATGGCCAGCTCCTCAGTCTCAGTTGCTAATATATGCATATTATTATTAGTATTGGATAGGAAACACACTAAAGTTTCCAAACCTGTGAAAATATTGTCTGTGAGTATAACAGAACTGATATTGCAGGCGAAAACTCCATGTTCCATAGCCTCCCTTTGCTGGATTTAAAGGGATATGAACCAGATTCCGTTTCCTATCGCTTCCTCAAGGTGTCAACAGTCTTCAGACATAGTTTCAGGCTTTTATTTTGAAAAATGAGCCAGAACGATAACATCGCGTCAAGTGGTCACATGAGTTTTGCTCGCCCAGCAGAATTTGGACAGCCATTGTTTTCCCCTCTCCTACTATGAAAGACATTTGGGGTTGATATATTATCAATTATATATTTTAAAAACAACCTGAGGATTAGTTATAAAAAACGTTTGACATGTTTCTGTGGACATTATGGAAACTATTTGGAATTTTCGTCTGCGTTGTCGTGACCGCTCTTTCCTGTGGATTTCTGAACATAACGCGACAAACAAACGGAGGTATTTTGGATATAAAATCATCTTTATGGAACAAAAGGAACATTTGTTGTTTAACCGGGAGTCTCGTTTCATAAGGTGAAAGCACCAATTTGTAAGTCGCTCTGGATAAGAGCGTCTGCTAAATGACTTAAATGTAAATGTAAATGTGAGTGAAAACATCCGAAGATCATCAAAGGTAAATTATTAATTTGATTGGTTTTCTGATTTTCGTGACCTGATGCTAAGTGTACTTAATGTTTTATCGTGCGATCGATAAACTTACACAAACGCTTGGATTGCTTTCGCTGTAAAGCATCATTTCAAAATCTGAGACGACAGGTGGATTAACAAAAGGCTAAACTGTGTTTTCCTATATTGCACTTGTGATTTCATTAATTTAAATATTTATAGTAATATTTATTGTATGTAGCGCTATGCTATTCAGCGGGATTGCAGACATAACAAGTTAACAGCATAGTGCCCACAAAACTCATCAGTAAGCTAAGGACCCTGGGACTAAACACCTCCGTCTGCAAACGGATCCTGGACTTCCTGACGGGCCACCCCCAGGTGGTAAGGGTAACCAACAACACATGTGCCACGCTGATCCTCAACACAGGTGTCCCTCAGTGGTGCGTGCTTAGTCCCCTCCTGTACTCCCTGTTCACCAGCGTGGCCAAGCATGACTCCAACACCATCATTAAGTTTGCCGTCACAACTTTGGTAGAACTAATCAATGACGATGAGACAACCTGTAGGGAGGAGGTCAGAGACCTGGCATTGTGGCGCCAGGACAACAACCTCTCCCTCAACGTGAGCAAGACAATGGAACCGATTGTAGACTACAGGAAAAGGTGGGCCATTCACATCGACAGGGCTGTAGTACTTGGTCCAAACACACCAAGACAGTCGTGAAGAGGGCACAACAATGCCTATTACCCCTCAAGAGACTGAAAAGATTTGGCATGGGTCCCCGGATCCTCAAAAAGTTCTACAGCTGCACCATCGAGAGCATCCTGACCGGTTGCATCACCACCTGGTATGGCTCTGCATCTGACCATAAGGCGCTACACAGGATAGTGCATACGGCCCAGTATATCACTGGGGCCAAGGTTCCTGCCATCCTCGACCTCTATACTTGACGGTGTCAGAGGAAGACCCATAATATTGTCAAATACTTCAGCCACCCAAGTCATACACAGTTCTCTCTGCTACGACACGGCAAGTGGTGCTGGAGCGTGAAGTCTAGGTCCAAAACGCTCCAGCTTCTAACCACAAGCCATAAGACTGCTGAACAATTAATCAAATGGCTACCCGGACTATTTGACTTGCCTAGTTAATTAAAGGTTAAATAAATAAAAAATATATTTAAAAAATTGCACTGCTGTTAATTATTGATGCATAGTAACTTTATTCCACTATGTCTTCACTGTCATTTTCAATCTCTCCCTGGCCGAGTCTGTAATACCTACATGGTTCAAACAGACCACCATAGTCCCTGTGCCCAAGAAAGCGAAGGTAACTTGCCTAAATCATTACCGCCCCATAGCACTCACGTCGTTAGCCAAGAAGTGCAATGAAAGGTTAGTCATGGCTCACTTCAAAACCACCATGCAAGAAACCCTACACCCACTCCAATTCGCATAGCGCCCCAACAGATCCACAGATGACGCAATCTCAATCGCACCCCCACACTGCCCTTTCCCACCTGGACAAAATACATCTGCCACGCTGATCTTCAACACTGGGGTCCCTCAGGGGTGTGTACTTAGTCCCCTCCTGTCCTCCCTCTTCACCCACGACTCCAACATCTTTTTTAAGTTTGCTGACGACCATAAGACTGCTGAACAGCTAATCAAATGGCCTCCCTGACTATTTACATTGAGTCCCCCCCACCCCCACACACACTTTTATTTACACTACTGCTACTCACTGTTTATTATCTATCCATAGTCACTTTACAAATGACCTCAACTAACCTATACCCCCACACATTGACTTGGTACCGGTACACCCTGTATACAGCCTCATTATTGTTATGTACATAACTTTAGTTTATATTGTAAATATTTTATTAACTCTATTAATTGAACTGCATTGTTTGTTAGGGGCTTGTAAAGTAAACATTTCACGGTAAGGCCTAAACAAGTTTGGATTCACCTACTCATTGCAGGGTTTTTCTTTATTTTGACTATTAATAAGTGTGCCTTGTTAATTTATGGAATTTCTTTCATTCTTAATGCATTTGAGCCCATATGTTTTGTTGTGACAAGGTAGGGGTGGTATACAGAAGCCCTATTTGGTAAAAGACCAAGTCCATATTATGGCAAAACAGCTCGAATAAGCAAAGAGAAAGGGCAGTCCATCATTACTTTGAGACATGAAGGTCAGTCAATCTGCAATTGCAGTCGCAAAAACCATCAAGCGCTATGATGAAACTGGCTTTCATGAGGACAGCCACAGGAAAGGAAGACCCAGAGGTACCTCTGGTGCAGAGAATAAGTTCATTAGAGTTACAGCCTTAGAAATTGCAGCTCAAATAAAGGCTTCACAGAATCAGAACCGGCCGTGATAGGGAGTCCCATAGTACGACGCACATTTTGCCCAGCGTCGTCCGGGTTTGGGCGGTGTAGGCTGGCAATTGTAAATAAGAATTTCTTCTTAACTGACTTAAATAAAGGTTAAATAAAAATAATTAAATTAAATAAAATCAACTGTTCAGAGGAGACTGCGTGAATCAGGCCTTCATGGTCGAATTCCTGCAAAGAAACCACTACTAAAGGATTACCAATAATAAGAAGAAACTTGCTTGGGCCAAGAAACACAAGCAATGGACATTAGACTGGTGGAAATCTGTTGTTTGGTCTGATGAGTCGAAATTTGTCTTCGTGAGATGCAGAGTAGGATGATCTCTGCATGTGTGGTTCCCACCATGAAGCATGGAGGAGGTGGTGTGATGGTGTGGGGGAGCTTTGCTGGTGACACTGTCTGTGATTTATTTAGAACTCAAGGTACAGTTAACGAGCATCGCTACCATAGCATTCTGTAGAGAGTTTTTAGGAGCAATAGATGTTACGGTTACCACGATTGTTGACATTCCATCAATTTTGAAATGTTAAATTAAAAACCCCACTGAATGGAATGAAGTCCTCATGTTAAGTCATAATAACCCTGTCCTGCCCCAAAATACCTATTTCCCACCTGCCCAGTCACAAACAAACCTTTCCCTCTTTTCTGCTTTTCCCAGTAATTCCGCCCAGCCCCTCTCCCCAAGCTAGAATCCCTCTTTTCCCAGGTGGCTGTGTGGTGTTCTTGTACCTGCGGGAATGGAATTAAGTCCTCTTGTTCCAGGAAATTACAGCCAGGTTTGGCCAAGAGGTCGAAAAACGTAGACACATCACCGTGACAGGTCTGCAGCGTTCTGGGAAGGAAAGAGGGAACAGATGGTTTCAGGGTTTCTCTCGTTCAGAGGACATTTCAGACCGAGTTTGAAATCATTCACATTTGGCGTGGCAGTGCAGGTTAATACATTCTGAAATTAGGATTTTGAATTGATGCTGCAACATTCTCAGTGTGACAGCAATGACGATGACATAATGGATCTTTCCAGTTTAAACCCCCTCAGAGCCACGAGGTAACGTCAGAGGCCATTTGACAAATTCTCCAGAGGCTTTACAAGTTATTATAACAGTACATTTACAACAACACACAACCAAGAGCACAGTCCAGTAGAGTATAGTACACGCCCTGTGGTCCTTACTTTAGTGTCCAAGAGAAACACAGAAAAGGACCATACATCCATTCATACATGCAACCATTCCCACTGTTTAAAAAAAAAACAGTTTTCTTAAATAAAAAAATAAAAAGACAAACCATTAGAGAAAGACACCTGTGTAGGCTTTGCCTTAGCTTTGACCATCACATGTGGCTATTCGTAGTTGTTAACAAGATAATATGGGACTATGGGGTGGCTGGTTGGGTACAAGAAGCACCATTGTCTTACTTTCTCCACTTGGCCACAAACTTGTGAACGGATACGAAGCCAGTCCTGTCACCTCCAGAACTGAACAATGGAGCTTTCCAGGAGAGAGGACACTCGCACACCTGGAGAAAGAGAGATGAGAAGGGGTAAGTGTTTTAGATAAGGTTCCTCTTCTGGGATGTCAGATCACTTTACTATCCTTGACAGGTCACATGTAATAGAAATGTGTCAAACAAAATATGGTCCAGCTACCCTCTTCAGTGCTCTACATTATCCTTCAATAGGGTGAGCTAAATCAGATTATTTTTCTCTCTCTCTCTTTCTTAAACAAACAGCTGTCCGTCATTGCTCTGATCCCACCTAAAGAGCTTAATGGAGTCCAGGAAGATTGTTAAACATGATCAAAATGTGACACAGCATTTCCCTGGGCTGTGAGTGATATAGCAGCGAGTCCAGTTGAGCTGCCCGGGATGACTGGCTTTGTGAATGGCCCATCTCCCACTGATAATTGCCGTGTTTCCCTCAAAGAACTCCCTGACAAAACCTGGCTGACGTTTCTTTCTCAACTCAGGTTCCACTCAGGTCAGTGGTCACATACCTGTGACAGGGGGGTTAAGAGGTTAAGAGAGGGGACAGAGATAATATTTTCAAGGGTTAAGAGAAAGAGAAAAAAATCTTTGGTAAAACCAGGGGCTAATTGAGCTAATGAAAACAATTTGCTGGGTGGCTGTGGAGCTCCGGCGATACAAATCACCATCTGACCTTGGCAACCTGCTCCATCTCCTCAAAGGTGGCCCTTTCACTGGGGAATTTGGAAAATATTTTTTAGATCTGCACCAACTGTCAGAGCAGCTCACAGATTACTGCACCTGTACATAGCCCACCTATAATTTAGCCCAAACAACTACCTCTTTCCCTACTCTATTTAATGTATTTATTTATTTTGCTCCTTTGCACCCCATTATTTTTATTTCTACTTTGCACATTCTTCCACAGCAAATCTACCATTCCAGTGTTTTACTTGCTATATTGTATTTACTTTGCCACCATGGCCTTTTTTTTGCCTTTACCTCCTTATCTCACCTCATTTGCTCACATCGTATATAGACTTGTTTATACTGTATTATTGACTGTATGTTTGTTTTACTCCATGTGTAAGTAACTCTGTGTCGTTGTATGTGTCGAACTGCTTTGCTTTATCTTGGCCAGGTCGCAATTGTAAATGAGAACTTGTTCTCAACTTGCCTACCTGGTTAAATAAAGGTGAAATAAATAAATAAATAAAAAATCTTGAAAATGAGGCTGTCGATGTTAACGTTGGCTTTGGGCCGACGCCTTGGGAAGTAGAGAACTTTAGAAGGCTTTCACTCAGTGCCGTGGCAACGGACTGCTCGCTTTTCACTTGGGCCTGAAGAGAGATAGACAGGACATAAATACATACTGTTAGCCGCCGATGCTAACACAGCACCCACTAACACTAGCGCCTTCTAAAGTAAGCAAAGCCTAACTAGACCTTATAAATACTCATCCGCCGGCCTTGTCTCCCATTAGGTAAGAGATATGGTTGCTCAGCAAATTACGCCATCCATCTACCAGTTAACTGTAATGGTTTTCAATAAAGATGTGTCAAGTTATGTTGGAATGTTAAAAACACACCATTTACACGAAGAGTCATTCTGGCAGGCAGGCGCAAATCACCAGGATAGACTCCTACAGACATACAGTACCAGTCAAAAGTTTGGACACTCATTCAAGGTTTTTTTATACTTGTACTATTTTCTACATTGTAGAATAATAGTGAAGACATCAAAACTATGAAATAACACATGGAATCATGTAATAAACCAAAAAGTGTTAAACAAATCCAAATATGTTATATTTGAGATTCTTCAAAGTAGCCACCCTTTGCCTTGATGACAGCTTTGCACACTCTTTGCATTCTTTCAACAAGCTTTATGAGGTAGTCACATGGAATGCATTTCAATTAACAGGTGTGCCTTGTTAAAAGTTCATTTGTGGAATTTCTTTCCTTCTTAATGCGTTTGAGCCAATCACTTGTGTTGTAACAAGGTCTATTTTCTGTATACGATATATCTTCTGTATTCCCTATTTGGTAAAAGACCAAGTCCATATTAACACATGAAGGTCAGTCAATCCGGAAGATTTCAAGAACTTTGAAAGTTTCTTCAAGTGCAGTCGCAAAAACCATTAAGAGCTATGATGAAACTGGCTCTCATGAGGACCGCCACAGGAAAAAAAGACACAAAGTTACCTCTGATGCAGAGGAGAAGTTCCTTGGAGTTACCAGCCTCTGAAATTGCATCCCAATTAATTGCTTCACAGAGTTCAAGTAACAGACACATCTCACCATCAACTGTTCAGAGGAGACTGCGTGAATCAGACCTTCATTATCAAATTGCTGCAAAGAAAGGACACCAAAAAGAAGAAGAGACTTGCTTGGGGCAAGAAACACGAGCAATGGACATTATACCGGTGGAAAACTGTCCTTAGGTCTGAAGAGTCCAAATTTGAGATATTTGCTTCCAATCACCTTCTCTTTGTGAGACGCCGAGTAGGTGAACGGATGATCGCCGCATGTGTGGTTCCCACAATGAAGCATGGAGGAGGTGTGATGGTGTGGGGATGCTTTTCTGGTGACACTGTCTGTGATTTATTTAGAATTCAGGGCACACTTAACCAGCATGTCTGCCACAGCATTCTGCTGCGATACGCCATCCCATCTGGTTTGCGCCTAGTGGGACAATCATTCGTTTTTCAACAGGACAATGACCTAAAACACACCGCCAGGCTGTGTAATGGCTATTTGACCAAGAAGGAGAGTGATGGAGTGCTGCATCAGATGGCTGCCTCCACAATCACCCGACCTCAACCCAATTGAAATGGTTTGAGATGAGTTGGACAGCAGAGTGAAGGAAAAGCAGCCAACAAGTGCTCATCATGTGTGTGAATTCCTTCAAGACTGTTGACAAAGCATTTCTCATGAAGATGGTTGAGATAATGTCAAGTGTGCAAAGCTGTCATCAAGGCAAAGGGTAGCCACTGTAAAGAATCAATTTTGGTGACTACATGATTACATGTGTTATTTCATAGTTTTGACATCTTTACTATTATTCTACAATGTAGAAAATAGTAAAAATAAAGAAAAACCCTTAAATGAGTAGGTGTCCAAACTTTTGACTGATACTGTATGGTCAACCCATTTTAATTTTAATCTTCAGCACCATGCAAATTGATGCAAACACAGAACAATGCCAAATTTATGAGAAGTTGAATGGATTAGAAAAAGCTATAAAACGACAATTACTGAACAGAAAAATAAACTTCAGGCTCTCAAATTTGAAAAAGCATGCAGACCTGATGGAATCCTAAATGAGATGTACACATTCACTAGTAGAACATTTCATTTGGCTATATTAAAACTGTTTAATTATATCCTGAGTGTAGGTTATTTCCCTGACATCTGAAATAATGGACTCATTACCCCAATCTTTCAGAACGAAGACACATTTCACCCTAACAATTAATGAGGCATATGTGAACAGTAACCTGGAGAAGGTTTTCTGTAGTATTATACATGTAAGATTTCCAAACTTCCTTCAGAGAAGAAACAACTTCATTGTCTATTTTATCCCCTTGATTAAAAAAGAAATTGTGCCGATCACATCCCTGAGTGAGTATTACTGTGCTGGCCATTTGTATAGCCTGTCTGGTGTGTAGCGTATGTGCCCCACATTCAGCTGATTCATATTCCTTCTGGCAGAACCGTCAGGGTCTCGGCAAAATACTTGTTAGCATACCAGGAGGAGATGCCTTCTGGCATCCGCCTTTTAATTTGTATTGCGTGCCGAGCGAATGGGCTCTGACCGTTGTGATGAATGAAGAAGGGTTTGGCGCCAAGTAGATGTGACTGTCCTGGGCCGTTTCCTCACACCTGGTGATTTATGGGTTTTTCTATAATTTAATTTCTCATGGGAAGGGTCAAGGGCCAAAATGAAGCTGTTTTGATTTCACTGCCCCCTTCGCATTTAGATCAACATTTAGTATGCTTTACTCCTCCAGCAGAGAGGGGTCCAGTGTCGTGACTTGACTTGAACATTAACCTGAGGACTGTTATTTATCTAATCAACTAACTGTTTAACTGTTACCCGATTTAAATTAATAATGTAACAAGTAACTCATTAGGATCTAGGGCACCACGAGAGTGGTTCTTTAGAGTTGCCATCTCACGAATTAAACTCTAAAAGGTCTCTACTTATCACATCTATAAATAGTCAACTTATTAATCATAACCTCATATCATATCATCCTTCTGAACAGTCGTAACCTCCTTGCATCTGCAAAAAAACAGAGCCTTACTTATAAGTACAACACAAATTGGTTTAATTATATACTGTATTTACTAGCTAATTAAATGGTACCACAGAATAAACATACACACTTAATTCATTAAAAACAGGCCTTTAGCTGACTGACAACAATATGGCTGCTTGCTACAAAAGACATGGAGAGGGAGAGAGGGACAGAGACACTTAACGTTGGTACATTTAGAAACGGCTCTCACTTACAGTACTCCTATACTTTGCACACAACCGCCGCCCACTTGGATTTAGAAATTATGAATGTATTTACGTGAAATGCCTTGGAAAGGGGGTTGGGCCTTTTCGTGGCACGCTTGTTAGGCTCTGATTGTCCAAAAATGTTTCCAACAAGTCTTCTACTGTTGTTCTTCTCTGTAGTTGTCCGCTATCCGGTGACTTGTCGTGTAGTCCTGAACAGAACTACAGAGTTGATTTTCCTTCCATTCGCTCCTGAAGATAGGCTAGCCAGCCGTATCGATGGTTCCCAGTGGGGTGATGAGAGTAGCATAATACGATGGTTTTAATATAGTAGTAGAATGGTTGAGATTCAGAGTTCAGACCCCTTTAAATGTAAGCTGCAGCTCTAAGTCTCTGGGCTGACATGTTAATTCATTTGTTCAGTCGGGCTGACACGCTCTCTGACCTCACACAGGGGCGTGACTTGTCACTTTTCTAAGTTTATGTAAAACAATTATCTTATGGCTCCTAAAATGACATCCCTCTCTTAACAAAAACTCATAATTTGTCATATTTCATGCACAAAGCATAGGATGGACACTTCATGTGTGTAGTGGGCATACTTTCCAAGTTACAGTATTTCCTTTATATTATTTTTAATGACATCACAAAATAACAAACTAAATGACATTAGTGTTCTATAGATCGCCTCTGACCATTCCTCATGGTCAGAATATTGTTCCAGTATTCACTTTAGAACGTGTTAGAGTTTCAGCGGGAAAAGGTCTATTGAAACAAAAGACATTCCTCTGGTGAACATTGGAGAGGGAGTTCTGAATGTTCTGTCAACATAAAAAAAAATCATATGACCTTCCATAATGTTTATGACCACAAATAAGAATAACTGCAGCAACCCTGTGTTTATAAACATGGGTATAAACTTTTCCACTTCAGCATGCTTTTGTGGCACTGTCGATGCCACACGGGCAAGAAGGTTGAGGGTTTGCCGACTACGACAGACAAAGCATACTGATTTCGTGCACTTCAATATCATGGTTTGCGTTTTCTACACCGCAGTAAAGACTGTCAATCTCGACCAACAGAAAATACATCCCTCCCTGGTGTTTTGCAACAGATATCTCTTTCCAATCATCAAATGGCTGCTGCACAGATTGTTGTTAACATCCTGTGTGTGTGTTGTTCAGGATGTGGTGAACTCTCACACATGCCTGGCCTTCTTGAAGGAGACGTCTGACTTTCACTCACGCTACATCATCACAGAAAGTCAACATACATACCACACCAAAATACCGCTAAGTTTGTCTAAAGAGGTTAAAGTGTTTTGTTAAACCTGTTGGGGCTGAAAAGGTGGCGCAGGGAATTAAAAAATATTCTTTAGAAATATTTAACTTTCGCACATTAACAAGTCCAATACCTCAAATGAAAGATAAACACCTTGTTCATCTACCCATCATGTCAGATTTTTTAAATGTTTTACAGCGAAAACACAACATATATTTATGTTAGACCACCACCAAACCAAAGAAAAACGCAGCCAAAGATAAAATCACAAAAGCAGGATTAGAAATTAAATGAATCACTAACCTCTTGAAAATCTTCATCAGATGACAGTCATATGACATGTTACACTGTACATTTATGTTTTGTTCAATAATATGCATTTTTATATCCACAAATCTCAGTTTACATTGACCCCATGTTCAGAAATTCCTCCAAAATATCCGGAGGAATTATAGAAAGCTACGCCAGATAACAGAAATACTCATCATAAACTTTGACTAAAGATACATGTTCTACATATAATTAAAGATACACTGGTTCTTAATGCAACTGCTGTCAGATTTTTTAAAACGTTACGGAAAAAGCCTAACATTGCAATAATCTGAGACGGCGCTCAGACGTAACCGCCATGTTGGAGTCAACAGAAATACGAAATTACAACATAAATATTCCCTTACCTTTGATGATCTTTCATCAGAATGTAGTGCAAGGAGTCCTAGTTCCACAATAAATCGTTGTTTTGTTCCATAATGTCCAATACTAGTGTCCAAGTAGCTGCATTTGCTATCACTTTCAGCTCACGTGCCCAAAAACTGACTGCTGGTCCAAGATAACTCGCACGAAAACTTCCAAAAGATATATTCCAGGTCGAATAAACTGGCCAATCTAAGTAGAGAATCAATCTTCAGGATGTTATTATCATATATATCCAATAACGTTCCAACCGGATCATACGTTTTCATCTGGAGCCGAATGGAACAGCCGTAGCACCCACAGAGAAATGCGCCACAGGAAAATGGCATTCTATCGGGACACTGACTATTTTCCCTCCCATTAGGTCAAAGTTCACAGCAAATGCTCCATTACACTTTCTACTGAATGAGGACATCTAGTGGAAGGCGTAGGAAGTGCTTCCAGATCCATATCTTGTTGGGAAAGGTGGGGGCGATGATGTCAAAGTTGCCCCAACTTTCAGAATTTCACTTCTTGTTTGGAAGATTGCCTGCCCTATGAGTTCTGTTATACTCACATACATAATTCAAACAATTTTAGAAGCTTCAGAGTGTTTTCTATCCAATAGTAGTAATACTATGCATATATTATCAATCTAGGACAGAGTTTGATGCAGTTCACTATGGGCACGCAATTCATCCAAAGTGAAAATACTGCCACCTATCCTCAACAAGTTTTAAATATCATGTAAAATGTGTTCCGTCTTAATTGGATTGTGTGAGTGACTCTGAAGCATTGGTGTCACATAATCTTTATTTTGTGGGTGAGTGAGGATGAGTTGAAGTGGACTTTTGAGTATAATGGAGGCTATTAATGCTGTCTGTTGTGTACGCAGGCTGTCTCTTGTTAAATCATTGTGTTATGTACCTTGCAGGTTGTCCAGAGGATATTCTACAATGTCAACAGGTCATGGACAGGCAGGATCAGCTGTTCGGAGCTCAGGAAAAACAGATTTCTCCAGGTAGGAAGGAAGTTCTGAGGTGGAACGGATAATTTGTCAGATGAGGAGGGGCTGTTTGGAGTCTGGTTCCTCCCATGGTTTCTTCCCATCAAGGGAGGTTTTCCTCGTCACTGTATAGTGAAAAGTGCTAAATAAGTCACTATTAATTGATTGGTTAATTGATTGTTTGGCTGGTTGGTTGGCTGACTGGTTGGTTGTTGAATTGATTAGTCCAACCGAATGTGTCCCTGCTAGAGCAGCAGCAGGAAGAGTATGTGAACCAGCTGAGTTCTTCTCGTATTTCTATGTCATCTACTAGAAGTTATGGGAGCTCGACGCAGACCATGACCTCTACATAGACCAGAGAGACCTGGCCATACTGTATTTATGGTATGGAAATCATTCACTTGACGTCCTGATGAGCTTGATATATGTTGTGTGATTGTGGATCACATCTCCCCTAGTCAAAGGCTTTGTTTTCACTACCTTGACATTTTGGCTTCTACAGACATTTCTGTAATAGGCAACATCAAGTATTTTATGTCTATGGATTCAGCTAACTGTTAGCTACAATAACTATAATGTCAACAACAACAAAAACATTGAGACACTTATGAGTGAAAATATGCCATAAAGGTAAAAAATATATATAAAATGTTGCATTTCTTTGTTTCTTGTTGTGAAAAGCACTGTAAACTATAATAGACAAGATATCCAACACCAGATAGTGAATCCCCCAGTTCTTGAGAATAATGTACCAGTGTTTGGAGGCACAAATATCAATGAAACAAACACCTATATAAAAACTTGGGACTACTGCCCACATCTGTTTTCAACAGAACATGAGCCCATTCACATACAATGGCCAAGTCTGACCCTCACATATTTTGTCACAGGTGAAAGCCATTCCTAATTTCACAGAGGGTCACCCCAGTGATCCCACAGTCATTAGTGGGACTAGTTCCCCATCTACTGGCCTTCATGTGTATTGCACCTTAGGGAACTACTTAAGCAATAAGGCCCGAGGAGGTGTGGTATATGGCCAATATACCACGGCTAAGGGCTGTTCTTAAGCATGACGCAACGCAGAGTGCCTGGATACAGCCAATAGCCATGGTATATTTGCCATATACCACAAACCCCTTAGGGTTGCTATTATTGCTATTATAAACAGGTGACCAATGTAATTAGAACAGTATAAAAAAATACCTATGGTATATGGTCTGATATAGCACAGCTTTCAGCCAATCACCATTCAGGGATCAAACCACCCAGTTAATAATACTGTGTGTATGCATGTACAGTTCATTCGGAAAGTATTCAGACCCCTTGACATTTTCCACATTTTGTTACAGCCTTAACTCGACTAACCGTTGCCCCAGCACATTGACTCTGTGCCGATACCCCCTGTATATAGCCTCGCTATTTTTATTTTACTGGTGCTCTTTAAATATTGGTTTATTTTATTTATTTTTGGGGGGAATTTTTCTTAACCGCTTTATTGGTTAAGAGCTTGTAAGTAAGCATTTCACTGTAAGGTGAAATTTCACTCAAGCAAAACACCAGTCTCAATGTCAACAGTGAAGAGGGGACTCCGGGATGCTGGCCTTCTAGGCAGAGTTCCTCTGTCCAGTGTTTGTGTTCTTTTGCCCATCTTAATCTTTTATTTTTATTGGCCAGTCTGACACATGGCTTTTTCTTTGCAACTCTGCCTAGAAGGCCAGCAAGAGTCGCCTCTTCGCTGTTGACGTTGAGACTGGTGTTTGCGGGTACTATTTAATGAAGCTGCCAGTTGAGGACTTGTGAGGCGTCTGTTTCTCAAAATAGACACTAATGTACTTCTTGCTCAGTTGTGCATCGTGGCCTTCCACTCCTCATTCTATTGTGCTTAGAGCCAGGTTGCGCTGTTCTGTGAAGGGCGTAGTACACAGCGTTGTACCAGATTTTCAGTATCTTGGCAATTTCCAGCATGGAATAGCCTTCATTTCTCAGAACAAGTATAGACTGATGAGTTTCAGAAGAAAGTTCTTTGAGCCTGTAATCGAATCCACAAATACTGACGCTCCAGATACTCAACTAGTCTAAAGAAGGACAGTTTTATTGCTTCTTTAACACAATAGCAAAAGGGTTTTCTAATGATCAATTAGCCTTTTAAAATTATAAACTTGGATTAGCCATTGGAACACAGGAGTGATGTTTGCTGATAATGGGCCTCTGTACGCCTTTGTAGATATTCCATAAAAAATCTGCCGTTTCCAGCTACAATAGTCATTTACAACATTTACAATGCTTACACTGTATTTCTGATCAATTTGATGTTATTTTAATGGACAAAACATGTGCTTTCTAAGTGACCCCAAACTTTTGAATGGTAGTGTATCAAATCAAATGTTATTGGTCACATCCCATAGGAAAGCTAAATCCAAGATGAGAGCTCCTTTATAACCTCTGTCCATCTCCTAGACAAAAAGAGCACTAGTCAATACTAAAGTGAGATGCTGTGCATTTTCTCATACATCCCAATTGTCAGTCCTGAGAAGTAGACATGGATCTGTCTCACAGTGATCACTGTATGAGTTCTCTGAACTCTCTCACACATGTCTCTTTTCTCAGTCTCAGCTACTAGATAAATGAGAGTAGTACTTAAAGATTTCTATCTCTAACATGTCTTACATTCATCCCATACAGATCTCAGTGGTAACATCACAAAATGTGGAAAAGTCAAGGGGTCTGAATACTTTCCGAATTAACTGTAGGTACCAGGAAGCCATTTCAGGCTGTCAATCAAGTTATAGTAGCTAGCTCGTTGAACTACAGGCAGTGGCGACCCGTCATTCTGTTTTTAGCGACACCTGTTTAGCCTGTTATTTTGGCATTAGTACGTGTTACATATCAGTTTTCAAACAATGTAAATCTGCATACAAACAGCCTAGCTCAGTGCTTTCTGTGGTGGTGGGGGAGCCAGGAGAAAATATGGAGCGTAGGGGTTGGTAATGTTCTCTAGTTGCGCCGTCATTGGCAGTAATCATCATGAATCAAGTCGACAATCTACTGGCAAATCCGTTTCGATCCTTGTCATATGAAGATAAAACATATCGATGCTCGTCGGCCATTGGACATAAACATTACACAACAAGTTAGAAATTCGCTAATTTGGCAATGAGTGATTTGGAAGGAATCAGTGGCTACCTGCAAGCGTTGCAAAGCAATTACTAGCCTGCTTTTCAGTGCAGTGGGTGTTTGGTCCAAATCTGGGTTTAAGGGTCTCTTTTCCAAGCTTAAAAGGATAAATATTCACATGCAACACCATGGGCAAGAAAAGATTGAATACTTTGGCTATGCAGTCAATCCAGTATGACTTCTGTCGCGTTCAAAAGAACTGGAAACTCGGAACTGGGAAATCTCTGACTTCAGTGAGGTATAAGACAACTGGGAACTCAGAGAAAAACGAGCTCCGACTTGGAAAATACGTTTTGAACGGTCATCCAACTTGGAATTCCAAGTCGGGAACTCAGGCATTTTTCTAGAGCTGTAACCTAAAGATTCTTGAAGTCATGATTCAACCTTCTTTTTTTGAGTTCCCAGTTGTATTTAAAGCACCCTAAATCCAGAGAATTCCAGACTTTGATGACAATGTTTGATTTGCCCAAAAGGACTGCCACGCCACCTTCCTATTCAAGTGATCACAGCACAACAACGTGAGTCCAAAAATGTCTATTATGGTGCTGCATAAATTCTGTAATATGCCAGGGAGATATGTATACTGTACCTAAGAAAGTAATACTAGGTGTAGGTTGTGTAGTAAGCTGTAAGTAGCTCATGTGCCTCACACTAATAATTTGGTCCCTTTCCCCCTCATAACTTAGCCTACTGTTCTGACTTGGTGGTGCATATGTAGCCTATAGCCAGTTTTAGAGAAATGTAATCATTGAATAACCTTGTTGTGATGCTACCATGCTGTGTTGTCATGTGTTTCTGCCTTGCTATGTTGTTGTCTTAGGTCTCTCTTTATGTAGTGTTGTGTTGTCTCTCTTGTCGTAATGTGTGTTTTGTTCTATATTTATATATATTTATTTTTTAATCCCAGCCCCCGTCCCCGCAGGAGGCTTTTTTCCTTTTGGTAGGCTGTCATTGTAAATAAGAATTTGTTCTTAACTGACGTGCCTAATTAAATAAATAAATAAAGAGCTTTCATTGTCTGCTTATATGCCCCATTTTTTTATCCTACAGTTCTGACTTTCTGAACAGAGAGAATACTGTAAGAATGGCCCATGTTCTGAATTCTGTCGCTGTACATTTCAAACGTGCTGAACAAATAGTTATATTGACTATGTCCGTCCTAGCTCGCTCATTAATGTCTTAATCAAAATTACGGATTGCCTCTTAACGTACTCTTATCGTTCCTCTTATCGTTCCCCTGTGCCATAGTTTGTAAATCTCAATTGTAAGTAGAAAACACATTTGTTTAAGCAAGTCAGCCATGTAAACAATGTTTTTTAAAAGCCAGTAAAATAGGCTGAATTGAACTGTTTTGCTGCCAGACAAGGCTCTGCTGATAGCCAGGTGTAGCGGTGGTAAGGATTCACTCCATGCTACTGAAAATAAATATCTGCTGTTGGGACAGCTTTATGTAGGCCCTGACAGTTTGTGGCCACCGTTTGTCACCGTTATAGTGCAATTAATGTATTGTTTAGTGTTGTGTTGTGGCTTTGCTGGAATGCATCCTAAAAAATATGTTTGAGTTTGCCCCACCAAAATGTACACGCTAAAACACCCACTGGCTACAGGTAACTGCCAAAATAAAAGAAACACCAACATAAAATGCCATAATAGGGCATTGGGCCACCACAAGCCAGAACAGCTTCAATGCGCCTTGGCATTTATTCTACAAGTGTCTGTAACTCTGTTGGAGGGATAGGACACTATTTTTTCACAATATTGTTTTGTTGATGGTGGTGGAAAACCCTGTCTCATGCGCTGCTCTAGAATCTCCCATAAGTGTTGAATTTGGTTAAGATTTGGTTATTAAGACCACCATGGCATATGTCTTACATCGTGTTCATGCTCATCAAACCATTTCAGTGGCCACCTGTGCCCTGCGGATGGGGGTATTGTCATCCTATGGGGGCATAGCCATGGTAGCTAAAATAATGGCCTGCCCACCATTTTTATACTTGACACGAAGCACGATGGGATGTGCATTGCTTAATTGAATCAGGATCCATGTGTGGAAGCACCTGCTTTCAATATACTTTGTATTCCTAATTTACTGAAGTGTTTTCTTAGCTGGCATGCCTGTTGGCAAGTTTAGCAATAATTAAATGTACTGAATAAGACTCACATTCCTTTATAATTTTACCCAGACTCTTAGCAGAGAAGCATGTTACGTTTCTTTAAAAAATTAACCACCAGTCAGAAAACAGACAGATCAAGAGGTATGCTTATACAGTGCCTTGCGAAAGTATTCGGCCCCCTTGAACTGAACTATATATGGACCGATTTAATCGAAAAAAAGACCCATAGTGATTATGGGACATCTAGGAGTGCCAACAAAGAAGATGGTCAAAGGTAATGAATGTTTTATATTTTATTTGTGCGGTTTGTGTAGTGCCGACTATGCTAATTATTTTGTTTA
Organism: Oncorhynchus nerka; assembly: GCF_034236695.1. Taxonomy (NCBI): domain Eukaryota; kingdom Metazoa; phylum Chordata; class Actinopteri; order Salmoniformes; family Salmonidae; genus Oncorhynchus; species Oncorhynchus nerka. The sequence continues at coordinate 36,559,043 of NC_088398.1, forward strand.
CGTCCCCTGCGGGTCTTTTGGGGTGTTACATGCTATCAGATAATAGCTTCTCATGCTTTCGCCGAAAAGCATTTTAAAAATCTGACTTGTTGCCTGGATTCACAACGAGTGTAGCTTTAATTCAATACCCTGCATGTGTATTTTAATGAACGTTTGAGTTTTAACTAGTACTATTAGCATTTAGCGTAGCGCATTTGCATTTCCAGATGTCTAGATGGGACGCCTGCGTGTCAGGTAGGAGCAAGAGGTTTTAAGGGGGCTGAATAATTTTGCACGCCCAATTTTTCAGTTTTTGATTTGTTAAAAAAGTTAGAAATATCCAATAAATGTCGTTCCACTTCATGATTGTGTCCCACTTGTTGTTGATCTTCACAAAAAAATACAGTTTTATATCTTTATGTTTGAAGCCTGAAATGTGGCAAAAGGTCGCAAAGTTCAAGGGGGCCGAATACTTTCGCAAGGCACTGTATATGCAGAATTATTATTATTTTTTTACATAGAATTAAGCATACCGATTATGGCTCTAGATTGCAGGAAAAGTCTGTTTCAGGTGTTTGAAGCATGCAAAATTGTATAACTTCCAGGCCAACCCCAAGACATCGTCACATACTTTGTGCCACCTCAGCGCTTCAATCCTTCACAGAGCCAATTAGACACTCGCAGAGGTGAACCAAAGTGAATGGTATTTTCTCACGGAAAGACATTGTTATTTCATAACTAAATGCCTTTGCCCTGAGTCTGATCACCAATCCACTACCTAATAGAAAAGTGACTACTCTATACTATAACGGCCATGAGGTAAATCAAATAAAACAATAGATCTTTATTACATGTTCCAAACCAATAGTCCCGTATTGCATTTGTTTGAACATATGTGAAAACCCCTCTTGTGCAGTTACTGACGTATCTGGACTATTCGTGTTAGGACGCAATATGTTGTCATCAAAAGCTGTCATCAAAAACCATTGATTATTAATACCTCCTCTTCACCATCAATACACAATGCAACATAAAGTAAATGTCCAATACAAAAGACATTCTCTAAGAATAAAGCTGTGCATGTAGTTTCTTATGATCCAGTACATTTTTCTTGCTTAAATATAGCCATATTTATTTTATAACTTTTCCCCTGTGGAATCAGTGACTCTCGTAAAAATGTTTCCAAAAACTACAGAAAGTGTCCATAGACACATCACCTAACAAATACTAATATCCTCTTGAACTTGTAGCCTTGCGTGTGTATTATTGGCTTTCCTACAGGATTTTAAGTCAATTGTTAGGTCAGGTTTGAGGAGGAAAATATTAATTGATTTATAGTCCAGCACCACCTCTATGTAGATACATTAGCTATGTATTATCATGAATAAATTCTAACAGGAACAGGAAGTGAACTGTACGAGCCTACAGCTGTACGAGCCTACAGTCTGACAGAAGAACACTGCCATCTGCTGGGGAAAGGTACGATGTGTAAGACAGTGCTGAGTGGTGGTATTTTCTCTAGTCTTATGGATGGGTTTTTGATTATCATTGCACAATACCCTGACTTAATCAATTTCTGCAAACAATTCATTGATCCAGTCAAGTTTTGGGACCTTTGGTAGAGGGGGTATTTGAGTCGTATTTGAGTGCAGTGATCTTGTTTGTTTTTTCTATTGTTTTTTTGCAGTGATCTTGTTCTCGTTCTCTCTAAAGCAAAGTATCTACCTCTACTGTGGCTGTCATACTCTGCTCCAGTGAAGAGGGGGGGATGATGCATGCACATCAATGGAGCAGAAGCCATTAATTGTTCCAATTCCGGTCAGATAGCTTGCAGCATTGACAAGAAGCTGCCATGTGGGTGGTTTATTTCAGTTGAAAAAATATATATAGATGCAACATGCAACAATTTCAAAGATTTTACTGTCACAGTTAATCTTAGGAAATCAGTCAATTGAAATAAATAATGTCTTAATTTATGGATTTCATATGACTAGGAAAACAGATATACATCTGTTGGTCACAGATATCTTTTTAAAAAAGGTAGGGGCGTGAATCAGAAAACCAGTCAGTATCTGGTGTGACAACCATTTGCCTCATACAGCGCGACTTCTTTGCATAGTTGATCAGGCTGTTGATTGTGGCCTATGGAATGTTGTCCCACTTCTCTTCAATGGCTGTGCAAAGTTGCTGGATGCTGGCAGTAACTGCAACACGATGTAAAGTTTTCTTAACACTCTCGAAACAATTTGAGAACATGGTTTTAAATAGAACCATGAGAAAACATTAACCTGTAGGATAAGTTATATTTTCTCAGAATGTCAAGAAAACCACAAGAAAACTTGTAACGTTCAGAGAACATTTTAATAATGTTCATTTAATAATTTTAATAATATAATTTAAAAACATATACCTTCCGTTCTCAGCATCAACAAAACTCTCTCTATCCCTTATCCCTCTATCCTGTTAAGTGTGTTCAGGTTGGTCGGATTTGCCCACTAATTGGCCACGCCTGATCTTAATAAGTGCTTGTTTCCTTTGAAACAAGCACTTATTTGAATAGACACAAATTAACAGCTTGCATAAAAAAAACATTGCATTCTATCTCCATTCTGATGGTGCAGTCAACTAATTCCATAGATAGAGAACAGAGATTATAGGTTTGAATCTCACGACTGCTGTGTCCCAATTTTTTTTAAAGTGTGTTTGCATGATTAACACCAAAGGAAATGAATTTCCATGTGTCCTAAAAAAAGATAGCAGTGTTATTGAAGTTACTCATTACGTTGGTCGTCAAAAATGTAAATATAAATTACCAAACATACACTATACAGCACATTTGGAAAGTATTCAGACCCCTTGACTTATTCCACATTTTGTTACATTACAGCCGTATTCTAAAATGAATTAAATAGATTTTTTCCCCCCTCATCAATTTACACAAAATACCTCAAAATGACAAAGCAAAAGCAGGATTAGACATTTTTGAAAATGTATAACAAAAAAAACTGATATCATATTTACATAATTATTCAGACCCTTTACTCAGTACTTTGTTGAAGCACCTAGCAGCGATTGCATCCTTAAGTCTTCTTGGGTATGATGCTGCAAGCTTGGCACACCTGTATTTGGGGAGTTTCTCCCATTTTTCTCTGCAGATCCTCTCAAGCTCTAAGGTTGGATGGGAAGCATTGCTGCACAGCTATTTTCAGGTCTCTCCAGAGTTCAATTCCGGGCTCTGCTGGGCCACTCAACAACATTCAGAGAATTGTCCCGAAGCTACGCCGGAGTTGTCTTGTCTGTGTGTTTAGGGTCGTTGTCCTGTTAGAAGGTGAACCTTCGCCCCAGTCTGAGGTCCTGAGAACTCTGGAGCAGGTTTTCATCAAGGATCTCTCTGTACTTTTCTCTGTTTATCTTTCCCTCAATCCTGACTAGTCTCCCAGTACCTGCCGTTGAAAAACATCCCCACAGCATGATCCACTCCCCCCCCATGCCTCACCGTAGGAATGGTGCCAAGTTTCCTCCAGACATGACATTTGGCATTCAGGCAAAATAGTTCAATCTTGGTTTCATTAGATCAAAGAATCTTGTTTCTCATGGTCTGAGTCCTTCAGATGCCTTTTGGCAAACTCCAAGCGGGCTGTCATCTGATTCCGTTACTGAGTTTGGGTAATCCAAATGTTACGTTACTGATTACAATTTTGGGGCAGGTAACTAGTAACTGTAACATATTACATTTAGAAAGTAACCTACCCAACCCTGTAAATCAGACATGATTACTCGTACTGTAACAAATCTTAATATACATTTTCAAAACACTATCAAGTCTCATATGCAAACATACTCAGATCAACCACATGGTGGCGCTATAAGCGGAACACAATATCTATCTGTTTGACAGAGTCATGGAATTTGGCACACACGCTCAGGGATGTGAGTATAGCTAACCTGTAGAGTATGGTTGTGTTTGGCCTCATGGTGGCGCTGTTGGAAGAAGGTGAGCAACAGTTTTCACTAGAATCTTTGAAAGGAAAATTAGTTATTATTTGTATTTATTTAAAATGTATTTAACTAGGCAAGTCAGTTAAGAACAAATTCTTATTTACAATGACGGCCTACAGAGGCCAAACCCGGACGGGACGACGCTGGGCCAATTGTGCACCGCCCTATGGGACTCCCAATCATGGCCGGTTGTCATACAGCCTGGAATTGAACCAGGGTGTCTGTAGTGATGCCTCAAGCACTGAGATGCAGTGCCTTAGACCGCTGCGCCACTCGGGAGGTTTGAGATGGGCCTATTTGGAGCTGTCAAATTAGTGAGCAGCGGCTCTTGCAATCACTGTCAGGAAAGCCACACCCGCCCCACTTCCGTTAGAAGTTCAGAGCGAGTGTAGGCTTTATATAAATAATTACTTCCAAATTGAAAAATCATTCAACAAAATTCTATCATCTTAAACCAGGTGTCAATTACATCTCACATTCCAGTGTTCAAACTTGTAAACAAGGCTGCAAATTATTTCTGTTAATGCGAAATCACTTGCAATGTCCTCTTTAGGTTTTCTGCCAGGAGCGACTTGTGGATTTGTCAGCTCTAACTCAGTTCCACCTCTGACAGCATCAAAACAACAGCTATGCCAATGTCGGCAAAAGCAGATCTGATTGAATAGAGCCCTAACTTTGGAAATGCAGAAGCACCGTCTGTCCTAGTTTGTTAATCTATATACAGCACACAAAAACATTCCATCCTGTGAAATTATTGTGAAATGTCATTTGTCCCAACACGAGAAATTGCGACATGTCATCTCGGTTGTCATCTGCCCTCTCTCTTCACTTTACAGACAAAGTTTTTTAACAGTGTTGTTTAACAGAAACTCTGCCGTTTTCTCCGCCCTGTCCCCCAGACACATACTGGGCAGAGTACAGGCTCTCTCGGTGCGGGTCTGTCTTCCCTGTGTCCAGACTGCTCAGTGTTCTCAGCCTTAGCATCTGCCTCAGCTTTTGACGGAACTCCCTAGAGGCAAAGTAGTAGATGAAGGGGTCGAGGCAGCTGTTGAGGCAACTGAGGGAAAGAGTCAGCTTGTAGGCCATGTAGAGGGAGTCCCCGTAGAAGAGCCTCCGGATGGTGTGAGCCAGGAGGAGGATGTTGTTGGGAGCAAAGCAAAGTGTGAAGACCGTTAGGACGGTGACGGCAAGACGAATAGCTTTCTCTTTCTGGTTGGTCTTGGAAACTCGGGCCAGCTTGCGGATGATGCCGACGTAGCAGAATACAGTGATGCAGAACGGGATGAGGAAAAGGATGACAAACAGGGTAAGGAGGAAAGCAGCCCAGGCCTCCATCGATGGAAGCATGTCCCTCTTCAGAACGTCAAAGCAGGTGGTGATCCCGAGTTCTGGAACGTGGAACGTCAGGTCGGTTGTCATTAATGGGTACAGGACAGATAGGACGACTGTCCACATGGCCAAACAGCCGATAACAGCGAATGACTTCCTTTCCCTGGTCTCACGGAAGAGCATGGGCCAACAGATGCCCAGGTAGCGGTCTCCACTGATGGCGGTCATAGTTAGAATTGAGCAGTACATGTTGGCAAAGAACACCACGGTCAGGAGCCTATGAAAGATCAGAATATATTTAATCGTTATTCATCTGTGACAAAAGAGATTTGTTTGCTCAGGGCATGGAAAAGGCATATTTCTCAATGAGACTAATCAGGATAAATAAATGATGATAAAAAAAATAAACAAGAATACCTGCATACGCCCGGGCCCAGGCTCCAATTATGCCCCTGCATCTGATACTTGATCTGGAAGGGCAGGACGAGGCCCAAGACCAGGTCAGTCAGGGTCAGGTTTATCATGAAGATAATGGAGGGGGTTTTGGGAGAGGTACGGAAGAGGAGAAGCCACATGGAGAGGCCATTTCCTGTCAGGTTGATGACGGTGACCACGATGTAGATGATGGAGATAGCAGTGCTGGCTGTCGTGTTCTGGAACAGGGACAATGTGATGTTGTCCAGTTTGGTGCTGTTGGTACTCCATGCCATGGTGACAATGACTTCACACAGACTACCTATGATCAGACAGACATTTAGATTATGTAAAAGGATATAATTGTCTTGTCTGTAGCCCAATGTACTAGCTAGTGTCACGTGGGATCTGAACTTTTCTTTTAAAACAAGAATTGGCAGACAATAATGTGCCAATGAATTTTCACCACACCCTAATAGGGTAATTTTATTCCTTCTTTAATAAGGACAACAGTTTTCAGTTGTGCTAACATAATTGCAAAAGGGTTTTCTAATGATCAATTAGCCTTTTAAAATGATAAACTTGTATTCGCTAACACAACGTGCCATTGGATCACAGGAGTGATGGTTGCTGATAAAGGGCCTCTGTATGCCTATGTAGATATTCCATCAAAAATCTGCCGTGTCCAGCTACAATAGTCATGTACGACATTACCAATATCTACGCTGAATTTCATGTTATTTTTAAATGGACAAAAAATGTGCTTTTCTTTCAAAACAAGAACATTTCTAAGTGACACCAGACTTTTGAACGGTAGTGTATATACAGTTGAAGTCAGAGGTTTACATACACCTTAGCCAAATACATTTAAACTCGGTTTTTCACAAGTCCTGACATTTAATCCTAGTAAAAATTCCCTATCTTAGGTCAGTTAGGATCACCACTTTATTTTAAGAATGTGAAATGTCAGAATAATAGTAGTGATTTATTTCAGCTTTTATTTCTTACCTCACATTCCCAGTGGGTCAGAAGTTACACTCAATTAGTTCTTGGTAGCATCGCCTTTAAATTGTTTAACTTTGGTTAAACGTTTTGGGTAGCCTTCCAAAAGCTTCCTACAATAAGTTGGGTGAATTTTGGCCCATTCCTCCTGACAGAGTTGGTGTAACTGAGTCAGGTTTGTAGGCGTCCGTGCTCGCCCACACTTTTTCAGTTCTGCCCTCAACATTTCTATATGATTTAGGTCAGGGCTTTGTGATGGCAACTCCAATACCTTGACTTTGTTGTCCTTAAGTAATTTTGCCACAGCTTTGGAAGTATGCTTGGGGTAATTGTCCATTTGGAAGAACCATTTGCGACCAAGCTTTAACTTCCTGACTGATGTCTTGAGATGTTGCTTCAATGTAGCCACATAATTTTCTTCCCTCATGATGCCATCTATTTTGTGAAGTGCACCAGTCCCTCCTGCAGCAAAGCACCCCCACAACATGATGCTGCCACCCCCGTGCTTCACGGTTGGGATGGTGTTCTTCGGCTTGCAAGTCTCCCCCTTTTTCCTCCAAACATAACGATGGTCTTTATGGCCAAACTGTTCTATTTTTGTTTCATCAGACCAGAGGACATTTCTCCAAAAAGTATGACCTTTGTCCCATGTGCAGTTGCAAACCAAAGTCTGGCTTTTTTATGGCGGGAGTAGTGGCTTCTTCCTTGCTGAGCGGCCTTTCAGGTTATGTCGATATAGGACTCGTTTTACTGTGGATATAGATACTTTTGTACCTTTTTCCTCCAGCATCTTCACAAGGTTCTGGGATTGATTTGCACTTTTCACACCAAAGTACGTTCATCTCTAGGAGACAGAACGCGTCTCTTTCCTGAGCAGGATGATGGCTGCCTGGTCCCATGGTGTTTATACTTGCGTACTATTGTTTGTACAGATGAACTTGGTACCTTCAGGCGTTAGGAAATTGCTCCCAAGGATGAATCAGACTTGTGGAGGTCTACACTTTTTTGTCTGTTTGGGGATAAACACAAACAAAATCGGTGAATGCAGATGCTTCTGAAGCTGAGAAAAATGTGTGGGCATGCAGAAAGAGTCTGACTTTCTGTAAATGGCAGTCAAAGAGAAGAACAATAAATGTTGTCCACCAAACGCTTATTTAGGCCAGGGTTTCCCCAACTCTGTCCTGTGCATCCCCCCCAACACAGCTGATTCAAATAATAAAAGCTTTATGATGAGTTCGTTATTTGAATCAGCTGTGTAATGCCAGTGCTAAAACCAAAATGTGCACACAAGGGGGGCCCCAGGACAGAGTTTGGGAAACTCTGATTTAGACCCAATCACGATCTCTTCAGAGCAAGTTATTACATATAGTCCCATTTTAACATTCTCTATGAAATGGGCTTTTTAAGTTATGTATGATTACATGCAGTAAGCTTTGAAATTATAGACGAATGTCCATTTGAATGTGGTAAAAAGTCATTCAATTTTGATGATGGCAGTATGATAAACAAAATAAAATATACATTTACAACTAATTGTTGAAATGTTTATGTTTGCTTTTTTAAAGTATTATTATTACATTTGCAATATGTAACTTTTTTGGTGACCTGACCAAATTCACATAAAAATGTGAGTTATAGAACTGTCATTCTTATTGAAAACAAGTCTAAGAAGTGGTAGATCTGTTCTATGTGCTCTATTTTTATGCTTCCAGTTCTTAATTTTAATTTTGTGTCTTTTACTTTCAGTTTTGTACACCAGTTTCAAACCTTTAAAAATACAATATTTTTATGTAATTAAAATATATTTCACAGTGGTTTAGATGGTACAATGATTCTCTACTCCATCTATTGCTTATTTTATCACATAAACTGAAATAAGACAAACCTTTCTAATGATAGCAACCAGGAAATGGGGGAGCGATTTCTGCATATTGCACCTTTAAAGGACCAAAATAACCCAAAGTCTCTAAATGTATAAGTAGTTGCAAACATGCAAATTAAGCCTAAAATGCAATGAATGTATGTATGTATGTATGTATGTATGTAATGTATGCATGTGACTGCATACAGTTTGTTTCTTCATTGAAGTGCATTACTATTTAAACTTTCTCTTACTGAAAGCCAATATTAGGCTATACCATCGATAAGTTGAAATATCATCACATCTAGAACAGCCTTCCACCCGAAAGTCAATTCTGAATGAAAAAGTATTAAAGGGGACAGTTAAAAACTAAGCCTGTGCTAATAGTCCTCTGGAACCACATTAATTCTGGGAAATAACATAACTGAGAATCTCTTGTAATTACCAGTCCTGTGCAAATAGGGCTTTAGGCAACAACAACTATTGTGTATGATGAACTGTATCATGTATTATAGGTGTTAGTATAAAAATATTGTCTATAAAATCATTTTTTTTTGCATTGAGTGTGATATTTTTCTATTCTTGTGGTGACAATAATGTGTTTTTGGCTCTGGACTGAACTTCCCATTGTAAAATATTACAACACTAGCACACACCACAAGGACTAAATACACTTTCACCCAAACATATTGAGGGTGTTAATAACCACATACCAAATGTGACTGTGTCTGCTGGCGCTTTCTATATACTATAGAACACATTTCCAGTGTTGTACAAAATATGAAATTCCAAAAGTGCATGAAATTCCAACAGTGCATCTTGGCTCTTGCACAGTAAATCCCCCTCCATGTGCAAGTGAAGTGGCACTCTAACCTTATATTATTTAACCAAAACACAAGCTTTGCCAAAAGTAAATAGCACAGGTACTGTATGCATCTAAACAGAATTCCTTCATTCGAACTTCAAATATAGAACGTAATATATCTGAACATTATCCCTATTTCTGAGACAAGGTACTCTGAATTGAAACAAAGAACAATGACATATTTTAGGCTAAATCTTTATCAATCTCGAATTCAGATTTTGGACATTAACAGTTCAAATTGAAGTATCTTTGTATTAAGGGCTCCCGAGTGGCGCAGCGGTCTAAGGCACTGCATCTCAGTGTTAGAGGCGTCACTACAGACACCCTGGATGAATCCAGGCTGTATCACAACCGGTCGTGAATGGGAGTCCCATAGGGCGACACACAGTTGGCCCAGCGTCGTCCGGGTTTGGCCAGTGTAGGCCGTCATTTCAAATTAGAATTTGTTCTTAACTGACTTGCCTAGTTAAATAAAGGTTACAATTAAAAATGTAAAAAGTGTAAAGCAAAGAGACAGAGCAGTACTTACCTCTGTGAATACACAGACTTGATTCAGAGAGCGGCGGTTGGGGGATAGATGCATTGTACTGTAGCAGGTCAGGAAACGGGTGCACGTTACTGTCGAATAAGGGAAGTGCGTCATGTCTTCATATCCAACTGCCATAGGCAGGCAAAACTAGTAAACAAGGTGTAATAAGGTATGTGCACTCTGTTTCTGTTTGGTATTTGCTTTCCTTTTATTAGGTAAGTTGATTCAGGATACATTCTCATTTACAACAACGACCTGGAAAAAAAGTGTGCGTGTGCAATAATTAAATTCGCTCTTGCACGCCTTGTATACAATGCCATTTATTTTTTATAGGACTCATTTTAATGCCAAAAGGTTACATCCACAACACTTAGTGCACTGTGTTCATTATAGATTGTAGTTTTGGGAACAGAAAACTGTATTGAGATCGGGCTTATTTCTATGAGAAAATCAGAATGTCGGCCCAGTTCCATATCCAGACGCCTCACAAGTCCTCAAATGGCAGCTTCATTAAATAGTACCCGCAAAACACCAGTCTCAACGTCAACATTGAAGAGGTGACTCGGGGATGCTGGCCTTCTAGGCAGAGTTCCTCTGTCCAGTGTCTGTGTTCTTTTGCCCATCTTCATTTTTATTAGCCAGTCTGAGATATGGATTTTTCTTTACTCTGCCTAGAAAGCCAGCATCCCGGAGTCGCCTCTTCACTGTTAATGTTGAGACTGGTGTTTTGCGGGTACTATTTAATGAAGCTGCCAGTTGGGGACTTGTGAGGTGTCTGTTTATCAAACTAGACACTCATGTACTTGTCCTCTAGCTCAGTTGTGCACCGGAGCCTCCCACTCCTGTTTCTAGTCTGGTTAGAGACAGTTTGCGCTGTTCTGTGAAGGGAGTAGTAAACTGCGTTGTATTTTATCTTCAGTTTCTTGGCAATTTCTCCCATGGAATAGCCTTCATTTCTCAGAACAAGAATAGACTGATGAGTTTCAGAAGAAAGCTCTTTTGAGCCTGTAATCAAACCCATAAATGTTGATGCTCCAGATACTCAACTAGTCTAAGTAAGGCCAGTTTTATTGCTTCTTTAATCAGAACAACAGTTTTCTGCTGTGGTAACATAATTGCAAAATGGTTTTCTAATAAATTAGCCTTTTAAAATGATAAACTTGGATTAGCTAACACAACGTGCCATTAGAACACAGGAGTGATGATAATGGGCCCCTGTACCCCTATGTAGATATTCCTTAAAAATACCTGCCATTTCCAGCTCCAATAGTCATTTACAACTTTAACACAGTCTACACTGTATTTCTGATCAATTTGATGTTATTTTAAGGTACAAAAATGAGCTTTTCTTTCACAAACAAGGACATTTCTAAGTGACTCCAAACTTTTGAATGGTAGAGTATGTGTGTAGAGTGTATGTGTTTGCGAATGCTGTGTGTGTGTGTCTCTTCACAGTCCACACTGTTCCATAAGGTGCAGTTTTAGCATTTTTTTTTAAATAAATTCTGATTTTACTGCTTGACTGAGTTACATGATGTGGAATAGCGTTCCATGTAGTCATGGCTCTATGTAGTACTGTGTGTTTCCTGTAGTCTGTTCTGGACTGTGAAGAGACCTTTGGTGGCATGTCTTGTGGTGTAGGTATGGGTGTCTGAGCTGTGCGGTAGTTGCTTAAACAGGCACCTCTGTGATTTCAACATGTCAATACCTCTCACAAAGACAAGCAGTGATGCAATCAAGCTCTCCTCACCAGGAGAGATTGACATGCATATTATCAATTTGGTGGAGGCCGGAACTGTGGTGACTGTTTAACAGTCTCGTGGCCTGGAGATAGAATCTATTTATCAGTCTCATGTGTCCAAGCTTTGACACAACTGTACTGTCACCGCCTTCTAGATGGTAGCGAGGTGAACACACCTCCAGCCTGTCAATGATTTAACCAAGCAATAGACCAGTGAGCAACAAACCCATCCTCACAACATCAATGCTAGCCAAGATATTTAGAAATAATGTCACTATATATTAACAAACAATTATATTTACAGTATATAAAATAATAATATAATAACAAGTAGTACAAATAAAAAGTAATAATGTAATAAACATTATTACAATATAGAGTTAAAAAGTAAGGTTGCTCTCATTCTAAAGATGCCGATATTTTGCAGAGTTAAATTAACTATGTATCAGTAGACAGCTGCACACATGTACTTTCCCAGTTACAGTGAGGCATGTAATTGATGACTAGCATGACTTTATACACACGGGCACAGCACACAGGTCTAAACATTGAACTGGAGGTGTGGATAAAAACACTATGAATGAAAAGAGAACCATGTAGAAATCTTAGGAGAACAGAGATATACTTAACACATTATAAAAAATATTTACCAAACATCTTAAAGTTGTAATGAAAGGTCACTCTTCTTGTGTTGTCACAATAACCCCATGATTATAGGATACAGTAAAAGCTGAACTCTTGCTATCAACCGGAAGACAGCCCATGCCTGCCCATGAGCAGGCATCTTGTGAATCTGGTGAACAACAATGAAGAAAGCACACTGTTCTCTGTTCCCACTTCAGTCTCATAACATCACATTTCACAGTCGTAAGCAGTTAGCTAGATCTTGCTCGCCAACTCTCCACACACAGATTACATATCTGACACGTCTGTGAAGAAGGTCATTCCACAAATAGAGTGCCTTTTGTGTATGTCTAAGATTGTGTGTGCATTTTGATGAAACACTGATGAAACACTCAAAGCACTGTTCTAAGATTGTGTGTGCATTTTGTTGAAACACTGATGAAACACTCAAAGCACTGTTTTCTTAAAAAATATATATATAAAATTCTCTGAAAATTTCAAACTTCTGGGAAATGTTTTATCCATTGAACCACAAGATTTTCACAATAAAAAATAAAAAAAGTCAAATCATAAAATTAATAGTCAAATCATAGAGTAAAAGCACGTAAGCTGGTTTTACTCTTTCGGACATTTTCTATTTGTGTTTTGTAGTGAAAAACTGAGCGCGTCAAGAATAACATGTCAACACTGTTACCCATAAATAGACAGGCTAAACATTGTGTAACAAGTTCAAATATTGTTGTTAAGTTTGCATGCAATTTCCTCTCCCTGTGGCACACAACAAGCTTCAATGGTTGCAATTTACTGTAGAAAAGGGGAGGTGCGTAATATCTTCATATCCAACTATTTTGCCACCATAACACTAATAAACAAGGTGTACATAGTGCACTCTGTTTGTGTTTGGTATTTGCATTTCCTTTATTAGGTCAATTGATTGAGTACACGTTCTCCTTTATAATAACGACCTAGAAAAAAATGGCTGCCGACAACATTGCAAATCCCTAACATTTGGGCAGCTATTGTCTAAATATTTCTTATTATATGTGTATATACAGTAAAACACTTCCCCAAAGTGTAGTTAAATATCCTGAGTTAGTTAACAATTTAGGTCTTCTCCATTAACAAACAAATATTAATGACAAGCTAGCTTGAAGTCTAACTTCTTCCCAGAGAGGTAGATAAAGACCTGCATTTGAGCCCTTATGGCGACAAAGACAGAGAAAGAAGAATCTACAGACCTCATTGGGTTGGACAACGTTGAAATTGGGAGATACACACATGTGCATATCAATACATGAACATGCATATTCACATACAGTTGAAGTCGGACATTTACATACACCTTGGCCAACTACATTTAAACTCAGTTTTTCACAATTCCTGACATTTAATCAGATTAAAAAATCCCTGTTTTAGGTCAGTTAGGATCACCACTTTATTTTAAGAATGTGAAATGTCAGAATAATAGTAGAGAGAATTATTTATTTCAGCCTTTATTTCTTTCATCACATTCCCAGTGGGTCAGGAGTTTACATACACTCAATTAGTATTTGGTAGCTTTGCCTTTAAATTGTTTGACTTTAAATTGTTTGACAAATGTTTTGGGTAGCCTTCCACAAGCTTCCCACCATAAGTTGGGTGAATTTTGGCTCATTCCTCCTGACAGAGCTGGTGTAAATGGGTCAGGTTTGTAGGCCTCCGTGCACGCCCACATTTTTTCAGTTCTGCCCACAAAATGTCTATAGGATTGAGGTCAGGGCTTGGTGATGGCCACTCCAATACCTTGACTTTGTTGTCCTTAAGCCATTTTGCCACAACTTTGGAAGTATGCTTGGGGTCATTGTCCATTTGCAAGACCCATTTGCGACCAAGCTGTAACTTCCTGACTGATGTCTTGAGATGTTGCTTCAATATATCCACATAATTTTCTTCCCTCATGATGCCATCTATTTTGTGAAGTGCACCAGCCCCTCCTGCAGCAAAGCACCCCCACAACATGATAATGCCACCCCTGTGCTTCACGGGTTGGGATGGTGTTCTTCGGCTTGCAAGCCTCCCCCTTTTCCTCCAAACATAGCGATGGTCATTATGGCCAAACAGTTCTATTTTTGTTTCATCAGACCAGAGGACATTTCTCCAAAAAGTACGATCTTTGTCCCCATGTGCAGTTGCAAACTGTAGTCTGGCTTTTTTATGGCAGTTTTGGAGCAGTGGCTTCTTCCTGGCTGAGCAACCTTTAAGGTTATGTCTATACAGGACTCGTTTTACTGTGGATATAGATACTTTTGTACCTGTTTCTTCCAGCATCTTCACAAGGTCCTTTGCTGTTCTTCTGGGATTGATTTGCACTTTTCACACCAAAGTACGTTCATCTCTAGGAGACAGAATGCGTCTCCTTCCTGAGAGGTATGACGGCTGTGTGGTCCCCAGGTGTTTACAACTTGCATACTATTGTTTTGTACAGATGAACATGGTACCTTCAGGCGTTTGGAAATTGCTCCCAAGGTTGAACTAGACTTTTGGAGGTCTACAATTTATTTTCTGAGGTCTTGGCTAATTTCTTTTCATTTTCACATTTTCCCACTGAGTTTGAAGGTAGGCCTTGAAATACATCCACAGGTACACCTCCAATTGACTCAAATTATGTCAATCAGAAGCTTCTAAAGCCATGACATCATTTTCTGGAATTTTCCAAGCTGTTTAAAGGCACAGTCAATTTAGTGTATGTAAACTTCTGACCCACTGGAATTGTGATACAGTGAATTATAATTGAAATAATCTGTCTGTAAACAATTGTTGGAAACATTACTTGTGTCATGCACAAAGTAGATGTCCTAA
The DNA here is from genome assembly GCF_034236695.1 of Oncorhynchus nerka. Classification (NCBI taxonomy): domain Eukaryota; kingdom Metazoa; phylum Chordata; class Actinopteri; order Salmoniformes; family Salmonidae; genus Oncorhynchus; species Oncorhynchus nerka. Next base: position 36,574,224 of record NC_088398.1, read on the forward strand.
CCGACTTGCCAAAAGTATAGTTTCATAACAAGACATTTGTGGAGTGGTTGAAAAACAGGTTTTAATGACTCCAACCTGAGTGTATGTAAACTTCCGACTTCAACTGTACGTCCTACCATGCAGCTTTCACCTTTCTCACCACATCCTTTCACACCAGCAGCTTGTGAGTTTTTTAACCAAGCAACACCCCAGTGAGCAACAAACCCATCCTCACAACATCAACATCAGACAAACAATCATATTTACAATGTGTAAAATAATAATGCAACAATAAGTAATATTAAAAAGTAATAATGTAATTATTATTACAATATACTGTAGATCCACACACTAAGGTTGCTCTCACTCTGAAGATGCCAGTATTTTGCAGAGTTAAATTAATTATGTATACGTAGACAGCTGTGTACATGTACTTAAATAGTTACAGCGAGGCAAGTCATTAATGGCTAGCATGACTTTATAAACATGGCACACCTCACAGCTCTAAACATTAAACTGGAGGAGAGCAGAGATACGCTTAACATATAATTTTAAAAAATGTCAAGTTGTCATGAAAGGGCACGCCTCCTGTGTCATCACAATAACCCAATGATTATAGGATACGGTAAAAGCTGAACTCTTGCTAGTAACAGGAAGACAGCCCATGCCTGCTCATGACCAGACATCTCGTGAATCTGCTGAACAACAATGAAGAAAGCACACTGTTCTCTGTTCCCACTTCAGTCTCATAACATCACATTTCACAATTGTAAGCAGTTAGGTAGATCTTGCTCGCTGACTCTCCACACACAGATTACAGATCTGACTCACATCTGTGAAGAGGGTCATTCCACAAATAGAGTGCCTTTTGTGTACCTCTGAGATGGTGTGTACATTTAGATGAAACACTCAAAATTACAATAACACTGTGATTTCTTTAAAATAATTTGTTTTCTCTGAAAGAAATGGCACTTTTCACACCAAAGTACTTTCATTCATAGGAGACAGAACGCGTCTCCTTCCTGAGCGGTATGACGGCTGCGTGGTCCCATGGTGTTTACTACTTGCGTACTATTGTTTGTACAGATGAATGTGGTACCTTCAGGCATTTGGAAATTGCTCCAGAGAATGAACCAGACTTGTGGAGGTCTACAATTATTTTTTTATGAGGTATTGGCTGATTTTTTTGATTTTCCCATGATGTTAAGCAAAGAGGCACTAAGTTTGAAGGTAGGCCTTGAAATACATCCACAGGTACACCTCCAATTGACTCAAAGTATGTCAATCAGAAGCTTCTAAAGCCATGACATCATTTTCTGGAATTTTCCAAGCTGTTTAAAGGCACAGTCAACATAGTGTATGTAAACTTCTGACCAACTGGAATTGTTGGAACAATTACTTGTGTCATGCACAAAGTAGATGTCCTAACCGACATGCCAAAACTATAGTTTGTTAACAAGAAATGTGTGGAGTGATTGAAAAATGAGTTTTAATGACTCCAACCTAAGTGTATGTTAACTTCCGACAACTGTAGATAAAGAACTGCAATTGAGCCCTTATGTTGATAAAGACAGAGAATCTACAGATCTCATTGTATTGGATAACATTGAAATTGGGAGATAGGCACATACACGCGTGTACGTCAATACATGAGCACGCATGAGTTCTTTATTCCTGTCTGCACGATGTACTGAGAACCCAGATAGCTGAATAGACGGAGAAAGAATATCCAGAGGCAGCCATGTTTCCATGAAACAGAGTATGTTTACAATCCCTTTTGTCTCTCTGGAAGGAGATCCTCGCCCTGAGCACGTCTACTTTATTATCTAGAGATTGAACATTACCGAGTAATATACTCGGAAGCGGTGGATGGAACACTGGAGTGATTACGTTACGAGAGAGAGACTTTACATTACAAGAGAGAGATGTCATCAGAGAGCACAACAGGACACTGTACTGCTACACTCGGTTTGTTTACATTTTAAAAAATTTATTAAATCGATTTTAATCCCAACTAAAGTTTTGTTACTAAGGATTCCACAACGCGGTTAGCCTTTACGGCTGAGACTGCAAGTTTGTGTTCCTTTTTCTTTTGGCGTCAATTCTGCGAGTGCTAGCTGGCAGTACTACAGACACCTGTCGTCGTGGGAAAGACTCATTGTTATCTTCTCGAAAACCAACTGGTTGCAGTATAGAGCCAATCTGGATACCAATCAGATCCTGAGGGAAATAGACATACCAACAGCTTTAAGCTATGTATGGAGGAACAACATACTCCTTCGTGGAAAGATCTGACCACCTCACAAAATAGCTTTAACCTGACAAAAAAAGAATAACAGATTCATCTACAGACACGGACGATTTACTTACCATTGTGGTAGAGGCTAGTGCTCTGGCTGGAATCCGTGCAACAGTGGAAAAGTTGTGTGAGGAGGTAGCAGGACTTGAGGGGGAGTTTGGAGTTCAGCCAGAGTGAAATTCTCAAGCTCCAAAGAGAAAACAAGTCACTCACAGCCAAGGTAAAAATACACGATTCCAACATGGATTGTCTACTCAGGGAAAACAGGGTGATGAAGGAGACGCTACTAGACATACAAAGTCATAGCATGCGTGAAAATATAATTTTTTCCCTGGTATTCCTGAGGACGCATCCAATAATCAAGACGGCGCGATCAGAGAATTCATGAAATCCGCATTGAAACTTCCTATAGAGACTGTAAACAGGGTGGCTTTCCACCGAGTACACAGGCTTGGAGCTCGGAGAGACATGACCAAGGGTCCCCGACCGATCATCGCCAAATTTGAACACTACCAGCAAAAGAAGCTGATGAAAAGCAGAGGAAGGGAGCTTAAAAGGACCAAATTCGGTCTCAATAACCAATTTCCAAAGGAGATAAACGAACGTCTAAAAAGACTGTATAAGGTACAAAGACAACAAAGGATGGATGGTAGGCGTGCCTTTATCATTGTGGACAAAATCTTTATAGATGGACAGCTTTTCTGAGACAGTTCCATAACACTGTGTCTGTACTAAATTCTACAGGGACTTCAGTTACAAAAAAAAGAAGGTATGGGAACTGTTTAAAATATCTGAACATTATGAAGTGAATATGAACACAAACGTACTCAATTACATGCTTGCTGACACATATGGACTTATACACACACCTGATCTCGCTCTCTTTTCTTACTCTCTGTTCTCTCCCTCTCTATTGTCGAGAACTGTTTTATAATTTAACGTGTTTATTGTTTGTCGCTTTTTCATGTATTTGTCTACAAGTTTATATATGTTTACAACAAGCAAGGGGAAGATATCAAAATATGGGCATTGGGGAATAATAACATATTGTACGGAATACATTTGTACTGTAGTGAAGCCGTCTCTAGAGTAATGCAAGGTTTCTCATGATCATGTGAAACGTCAATTGCTATGGAAATGCTGGGATGTGTTTTTCAATTAATGTTAAAGGTAATTATGATGCAACTATGATGGTGATACGATATGGATTACAATTATGAATATTAAGGCTATTCGCACACATAGACACTCAAACATGCAATTTGGCAGTTATTATTTATTTGGACATCACACATTATAGTCTTACTCTTATACAGACATCATACACACTCATTATATCATATCCAATATCATACACATCAACCTAGATTTGTTACACACATAATTTGTCTCAATTTTCTAACATCTGTGGCATTGGCTCACAGGCAAACAGGCAAGGGAATAAAAACAAATATTGCTAGAACCTATTTCTTGAATTCTAAATATCAGACATTTGAAAGCTCTAGTTTTGACCTTCATAATACCTCTGATGGCAGTAACTTTTACAAGCACTAATTATGGTCAATTTAGACTGAGAATAGTATATAGTTATAGTAAGGGGTGAAATAAGTACAGCTAGTTATAATTGTGACGGTCTGGCGGATTATAAAAAAAGATCAGTCTTTACATGGCTAAAAGAAAATGAATATAACATATACTGTTTACAGGAAACTCACTCTACATCCTTAGATGAAGTTGCGTGGGAAAAGGAATGGGGTGGTGAAATAATTTCCTGTCATGGACAAAGGAACTCAAAGGGTGTAATGATATTAATTAACAAAAATATTGATCTGAAGGTGCAAATAATCAGGAATGATTCGCAAGGAAGGTGGATCCTTTTGAACATGAAAGTGGACGAAAAAGAGATTTGGCTCATTAATCGATATGGTCCAAATCAGGATGATCCACACTTCTTTGAAAACATTTATACCAATTTGTTGAACTTACAGGCAACAAATTATCTAATCATCTAACACAGTCTTAAGTACCTCAATGGACCGTAAAGTTAATCACTCTACAAACTATCATCACCGTGCCCTTAAGGAAATCACAAATATTAAGGACACATTAGAAATAGTGGATATTTGGAGTCTAAAAAACTCTGAAACAGTGAGATATACATGGAGGAGACTTAATCAAGCTAGTCGTCTTGACTATTTTCTTGTCTCTTTCTCTCTTGCATCAAAAGGTCAAAAAAGTTTTAATAGGAGACAGAATGCGATCGGATCATCATCAAATTGGCATTCACATAACTCTTATAGATTTTCCACGTGGACAGGGATATTGGAAATTTAATCCAAGTTTACTGGAGGACAACATATTTTTAACTAAGACAAAATCATTTATAACTGAATTTTTCCAGTATAATATAGGTTCATCAAATTCCCTTATTGTTTGGGATACATTTAAATGTACCTTCATGGGTCATTCAATTCAATATTCATCAATAATAAAAAAGCAGTTTCTGGCTAAAGAAACAAGACTAACAAGGGAAATCCATGAACTAATAGTACAGGTAGAGAGCAATAAAAACGATACTACAGAGATACAAAATAAGTTAGAGGAAAAATAAAAAGAACTCGAGGAACTTATTCAAGAACGGTCTAATGTAATCTATTACAAAAATAAAGAAAACTGGATGGAATATGGAGAAAAATGCACAAAATTCTTCCTGAATCTCCAATACAGGAACGCTAACAAAAATAATTTGCAGAAACTCGTTACTGAAGATGGAGTCATCTATGATTCTCCAAATGATATTTTAATAGAGGAAACTAATTATTTTAGGCAGATGTTCTCTTATCCGTCTCATCCTCTCCCACTGAATGAAGATTACGGTAAGGAATTCTTTCCAAACAATATAAAAAAATTGAAAATTAACAAATGTACAGAAAGATCAGTGCGAAGGCCAAATTACAGAGGAAGAACTTTGAGGCTATTAAATCCTTTCAGTCTGGAAAAAAACCCAGGGCTTGATGGCATACCGGTAGAGGTATATCAAGTATTTTTTGATAAAACCTCCATTGTTAGATTGTTTTAACTACTCCTATAGAAATGGTAGTCTGTCAGGTACTCAGCAGGAAGGTCTGATTTCTCTATTATTAAAACAAGACTCAGATGGCAAATATAAAGACCTGGTCTATCTAAAATTCGCCTCCTTTGAATTCCATGCTGTCACAGTTACCAGCCCTTTCAAGCTTAACATCCTTATCATTTATCGCCCTCCAGGTTCCCTCGGAGAGTTCATCAATGAGCTTGATGCCTTGATAAGCTCCTTTCCTGAGGACGGCTCACCTCTCACAGTTCTGGGCGACTTTAACCTCCCCACGTCTACCTTTGACTCATTCCTCTCTGCCTCCTTCTTTCCACTCCTCTCCTCTTTTGACCTCACCCTCTCACCTTCCCCCTCTACTCACAAGGCAGGCAATACGCTCGACCTCATCTTTACTAGATGCTGTTCTTCCACTAACCTCACTGCAACTCCCCTCCAAGTCTCCGACCACTACCTTGTATCCTTTTCCCTCTTGCTCTCATCCAACACTTCCCACACTGCCCCTACTCGGATGGTATCGCGCCGTCCCAATCTTCGCTCTCTCTCCCCGCTACTCTCTCCTCTTCCATCCTATCATCTCTTCCCTCTGCTCAAACCTTCTCCAACCTATCTCCTGATTCTGCCTCCTCAACCCTCCTCTCCTCCCTTTCTGCATCCCTTGATTCTCTATGTCCCCTATCCTCCAGGCCGGCTCGGTCCTCCCCTCCTGCTCCGTGGCTCGACGACTCATTGCGAGCTCACAGAACAGGGCTCCGGGCAGCCGAGCGGAAATGGAGGAAAACTCGCCTCCCTGCGGACCTGGCATCCTTTCACTCCCTCCTCTCTACATTTTCCTCTTCTGTCTCTGCTGCTAAAGCCACTTTCTACCATTCTAAAGTCCAAGCATCTGCCTCTAACCCTAGGAAGCTCTTTGCCACCTTCTCCTCCCTCCTGAATCCTCCTCCCCCTCCCCCTCCTCCCTCTCTGCAGATGACTTCGTCAACCATTTTGAAAAGAAGGTCGACGACATCCGATCCTCGTTTGCTAAGTCAAACGACACCGCTGGTTCTGCTCACACTGCCCTACCCTGTGCTCTGACTTCTTTCTCCCTCTCTCTCTCCAGATGAAATCTCGCGTCTTGTGACGGCCGGCCGCCCAACAACCTGCCCGCTTGACCCTATTCCCTCCTCTCTTCTCCAGACCATTTCCGGAGACCTTCTCCCTTACCTCACCTCGCTCATCAACTCATCCCTGACCGCTGGCTACGTCCCTTCTGTCTTCAAGAGAGCGAGAGTTGCACCCCTTCTGAAAAAACCTACACTCGATCCCTCCGATGTCAACAACTACAGACCAGTATCCCTTCTTTCTTTTCTCTCCAAAACTCTTGAACGTGCCGTCCTTGGCCAGCTCTCCCGCTATCTCTCTCAGAATGACCTTCTTGATCCAAATCAGTCAGGTTTCAAGACTAGTCATTCAACTGAGACTGCTCTTCTCTGTATCACGGAGGCCCTCCGCACTGCTAAAGCTAACTCTCTCTCCTCTGCTCTCATCCTTCTAGACCTATCGGCTGCCTTCGATACTGTGAACCATCAGATCCTCCTCTCCACCCTCTCCGAGTTGGGCATCTCCGGCGCGGCCCACGCTTGGATTGCGTCCTACCTGACAGGTCGCTCCTACCAGGTGGCGTGGCGAGAATCTGTCTCCTCACCACTCGCTCTCACCACTGGCGTCCCCCAGGGCTCTGTTCTAGGCCCTCTCCTATTCTCGCTATACACCAAGTCACTTGGCTCTGTCATAACCTCACATGGTCTCTCCTATCATTGCTATGCAGACGACACACAATTAATCTTCTCCTTTCCCCCTTCTGATGACCAGGTGGCGAATCGCATCTCTGCATGTCTGGCAGACATATCAGTGTGGATGACGGATCACCACCTCAAGCTGAACCTCGGCAAGACGGAGCTGCTCTTCCTCCCGGGGAAGGACTGCCCGTTCCATGATCTCGCCATCACGGTTGACAACTCCATTGTGTCCTCCTCCCAGAGCGCTAAGAACCTTGGCGTGATCCTGGACAACACCCTGTCGTTCTCAACTAACATCAAGGCGGTGGCCCGTTCTTGTAAGTTCATGCTCTACAACATCCGCAGAGTACGACCCTGCCTCACACAGGAAGCAGCGCAGGTCCTAATCCAGGCACTTGTCATCTCCCGTCTGGATTACTGCAACTCGCTGTTGGCTGGGCTCCCTGCCTGTGCCATTAAACCCCTACAACTCATCCAGAACGCCGCAGCCCGTCTGGTGTTCAACCTTCCCAAGTTCTCTCACGTCACCCCGCTCCTCCGCTCTCTCCACTGGCTTCCAGTTGAAGCTCGCATCCGCTACAAGACCATGGTGCTTGCCTACGGAGCTGTGAGGGGAACGGCACCTCAGTACCTCCAGGCTCTGATCAGGCCCTACACCCAAACAAGGGCACTGCGTTCATCCACCTCTGGCCTGCTCGCCTCCCTACCACTGAGGAAGTACAGTTCCCGCGCAGCCCAGTCAAAACTGTTCGCTGCTCTGGCCCCCCAATGGTGGAACAAACTCCCTCACGACGCCAGGACAGCGGAGTCAATCACCACCTTCCGGAGACACCTGAAACCCCACCTCTTTCAGGAATACCTAGGATAGGATAAAGTAATCCTTCTCACCCACCCCCCCCTTAAAAGATTTAGATGCACTATTGTAAAGTGGCTGTTCCACTGGATGTCTTAAGGTGAACGCACCAATTTGTAAGTCGCTCTGGATAAGAGCGTCTGCTAAATGACTTAAATGTAATGTTAAATGTAATTGATTGCCCCCCATCTATCGTCAGAGTTTGTACTGTTAGGTGACCGAAACTGGGATATGCTTAACATCCCAGCCATCCTACAATCTAAGATAGATGCCCTCAATCTCACATAAATTATCAATGAACCTACCAGGTACAACCCCAAATCCATAAACATGGGCACCCTCATAGATATCATCCTGACCAACTTGCCCTCTAAATACACCTCTGCTATTTTCAACCGGGATCTCAGCGATCACTGCCTCATTACCTGCGTCCGTTATAGGTCCGCGGTCAAACGACCACCCCTCAGCCCTGTCAAACGCTCCCTAAAACACTTCTGCGAGCAGGCCTTTCTAATCGACCTGGCCCGGGTATCCTAGAAGGGTATTGACCTCATCCAGTCAGTAGAGGATGCCTGGTTGTTCTCTAAAAGTGCTTTCCTCACCATCTTAAATAAGCATGTCCCTTTCAAAAAATGTAGAACTAAGAACAGAAATAGCCCTTGGTTCACTCCAGACTTGACTGCACATGACAAGCAAAAAAACATCCTGTGGCGTACTGCACTAGCATCGAATAGTCCCCATGATATTAAACTTGTCAGGGAAGTCAGGAACCAATATACACAGTCACTTAGGAAAGCAAAGGCTAGCTTTTTCCAAACAGAGGCTAGCTTTTTCCAAACTCCCCAAATTTTAGGGACGCTGTAAAGTTCATGGAGAATAAGAGCACCTCCTCCCAGCTGCCCACTGAATTGAGGATGGGAAACACTGTCACCACCGATAAATCCACGATAATCAAAAATTTCAATAACCATTTCTCTATGGCTGGCCATTCTTTCCACCTGGCTACCCCAACCCCGGCCAACAGCTCTGCACCGCCCACAGTAACTGGCCCAAGCCCCCCCGCTTCTCCTTCACCATAATCCAGACAGCTGATGTTCTGATAGAGCTGCAAAATCTGGATCCCTACAAATCAGCTGGGCTAGACAATCTGGACTCTCTCTTTCTAAAATGATCCGCCGCCATTGTTGGACCCCCTATTACTAGTCTGTTCAACCTCTTTCGTATCGTCTGAGATTCCTAAAGGTTGGAAAGAGGCCGCGGTCACCCCCCATTCAAAGGGGGAGACACTCTAGACCCAAACTGTTGCGGACCTGTATCTATCCTGCTTTGCCTTTATAAAGTCTTTGAAAGCCAAGTGAACAAACAGATCACCGACCATTTAGAATCCCACCGTAAAAACCATACAGACATTTTCCAGTCAAGGAGAGGTGTCACAAAAGTCAGAAATAGCGTTAAAATTAATCAGATCATCTTCATCTGGTGGCACTCCCAGGACTCAGTGTTACACAATAAATGTTTGTTTTGTTTGATAAAGTTCATATTTATGTCCAAAAACCTCCTTTTTGTTTACGCGCTTTAGTTCAGTAATCCATATGCACAAAGCGCGGGCACAACATCCAGACGAAAAGTCAAAAAAGTTCCATTAAAGTTCATAGAAACATGTCAAACAATGTTTCTAATCAATCCTTAGGGTGATTTAGTCATAAATATTCAATAATGTTTCAACCGGACAATACCGTTTTCATTAGAAAGGAAAGGGAACAAACGTCGCACTCATGGCCACGTGAGATAAACAACTCATGGCTTTCAGCTGAGCCACTTACTCTGAGTGCTCTTATTCTCCCCCCTTGAACAATAGAAGCCTGAAACAACTGTCTAAAGACTGTTGACATCTACTGGAAGCCTTAGGAAGTGCAATCTGACCCCACAGACACTGGATATTCGATAGGCATTCACTTGAAAACTACAAACCTCAGAATTCCCACTCCCTGGTTGGATTTTTCTCAGGTTTTCGCCTGCCATATGAGTTCCGTTATACTCACAGACATTATTTTAACAGTTTTGGAAACTTTAGAGTGTTTTCTATCCAAATCTACTAATTATGCATATGCATATTCTAGCTTCTGGGCCTGAGTAACAGGCAGTTTACTTTGGGCACGCATCTCATCCAAACTTCCCAATGCTGCCCCCTATCTTAAGCATATCCAATCCAAAATTAAATCTAGAATAGGCTTCCTATTTAGCAACAAATCCTCCTTCACTCATGCTGCCAAACATACCCTCGTAAAACTGACTATCCTACTGATCCTTGACTTCGGCGATGTCATTTACAAAATAGCCTCCAACACTCTACTCAGCAAATTGGATACAGTCTATCACAGTGCCATCTGTTTTGTCACCAAAGCCCCATATACTACCCACCACTGCGACCCGTATGCTCTCATTGGCTGGTCCTCGCTTCATATTCTTCGCCAAACCCACTGGCTCCAGGTCATCTTTTAGTCTTTGCTAGTTAAAGCCCCGCCTTATCTCAGCTCACTGGTCACCATAGCAACACCCACCCGTAGCACACGCTACTCGCTAGCCAACAGTTCTCTGCTGCCAATAACTGGAACGAATTGCAAAAATAACTGAAGTTGGACACATATCTCCCTCACTAACTTTAAGCATCAGCTGTCAGAGCAGCTTACTGATCTCTGCAGCTGTACACAGCCCATCTGTAAATAGCCCATCCAACCAACCATCTACCTACCTCATCCCATATGTTTTCCTGCTCTTTTGCACACCCGTATTTATACTTGCACTTCCTCATCTGCACATCTATCACTCCAGTGTTAATTGCTAAATTGTAATTAAGTCGCCACTATGGCCTATTTATTGCCTTACATCCTTACTTCATTTGTACACACTGTATACATATGTTCTATTGTGTTATTGACTGTACGTTAGTTTATCCCATGTGTAACTCGGTGCTGTTGGTTTTGTCGCACAGCTTTGCTTTATCTTGGCCAGGTCGCAGTTGTAAATGAGAACTTGTTCTCAACTGGCCTACCTGGTTAAATAAAGGTGAACTAAAAATAAAAACATTGTTGGTTTGGGGCTCTTAAGTAAGCATTTCACTGTTGTATTGCATGTGACTAATACAATTTGATTTGAAATGTATTAACTAGGTTGGAGGCTGACTGGTCAAGCTCTGTTTTTATCATTAAACATATTCTGATTTACATGTACACAGTCGGAAATAGGCAATTTTATGGAGTCAGTAGCCTACATATAATTCCATTTTAAATTTGGCTCCCCGGTGCGGGCTTACATCCTGGCTATTTTGACGCATCTGGCAGTTTCTTCTCTTCCTAGCATGTCACGTGGCATGGTTTCCATAGTAACGTATCAGTTTTGGTTGTTTTGATGCGTTGCTGGACTGAAGCAAACTGATGTCCTAGCAACAAACAAGCACTTTACGTGTAGATATAGCTAGCGAACTAGCTAAACTATTGTTATATTTTTACAGTAGGAAGCTTTCTAGCTAGTAAACCGTTCCTGAAACGTAGCTAGCAAGGTACTTAAAGGTAAGCCTAACGTTAGCTAGCTAGCTAGCTTTGGCTATCAGTGTCATGGTTAAGTTAGCTACGTTAGCTAACTAGCTAGCAAGCAGGCTCCTTAATAACTAATGTGTAACTAACAGTAACGTTAATCTAACTAAAGTTAGCTAGCTAAATTATATAATATGCTAAATGATCTCCAGGCTAACGTCACTGTGGTTACTCAAATTAACTAGCTAACGTAGCTAGGTCCTTCTAATAGATTTATTTCGGTCTGGCACCATGCTATGTCGTGACCCCTTTGAAAAGTTTAGTTAATCTTGTTTCAATGTTCTAGAGTTGGTGGCCAAAGCGGGCCAGTGAGGAGGTCAGAATGTCGGGCGACCTGGTAGGAGTGTGGGAAGTGGCCCTGAGCGATGGAGTCCATCGGATTGAGTTTGAACATGGCACAACCACGGGGAAAAGGGTAATCTACATAGACGGAAAGGTAAAACTTGATAAATAATAGTTACGTTACACTTAACCCTATTTATTAGACAAGCAGACAAAACGTCAAGCATCAACAAACTCGGAGAATCTCTCCCACTCACTAAACTCACTCCCTCTCTGAGATTGAGTGGTAGCTTCTCTTGATCTCCCTCAATGGCAGTCACATTCAGAGAACCATTTGACATGTCAGTCTTTGCCATGTTTTGTGTGTGTGTGTATATATATATATATATATTATATTTGCTTACAATTACTACTCGGGTACTGTCAAGTAAATGTAGGCATTTTGAATATAGGTCTAATATTATAACAGTATGACAGTAACATAGAATCACACTGAATTATTGGACCTCTTGCATTTGTCCCTTTGCCCAGGAAATTGTAAGAAGAGACTGGATGTTCAAGCTGGTGGGAAAGGAGACCTTCAATGTAGGAAGTGCGGCCACCAAAGCGACCATTAACATTGACGCAGTGAGCGGCTTTGCTTACGAATACACCCTGGAGATCAATGGAAAGAGCCTGAAAACGTACATGGAGAACCGCTCCAAAGTCACCAACACTTGGCTGCTCAACCTGGACGGCATCGACTGCAGGGTCGTCCTGGGTAAGATATGTGCCCTATGTGTCCATTTCCTCTCCCCAGCTTTTAATGCAAACATACAGTGTGTCAACCACTATAAGGGGAAACTGATATTGAACACTGCCTGTCTTTTTGAGCCATTGAGATTTATTTACAAAGTGCCAAAGATTGCTGTGGCAATATTTGTATTTTGTGGATGTTTGCAAAGCACCTCCCATAAAATATAAATTACATCAAATTACTCAAGTCTGAATGCTGATAGGCTATGTCAGCCACTCTGGAACTTCAAAGTGAAATAGATGGGTTCAAAATAAACTTCACTGTTTTTAAAATGCCCCATGGTAATGTTAGGTCTGACTTGTCCTAACACAATGACAGGCAATGGTGCAAAAAAATCAATGAACATGTCACAAACCCATATTATTGGTTGTTGCATTTGTTAGTTTGAGGATATGGAACTGACGATTACCATTGCATTAGCTAGGCTATAGTACCTTTGATGGTTCACTATTGAACAGAGTGGGCATGACTGTAAAAATATTCACTCCTAGTGTGGTTAGTATAGTGTTAGCCTATTTCTTTATGCTACAGCCCTTAAAACTTGCGCACCTCAACAATCAAAACAAAGACCACCAGAATACCAACACTTATCTTCCACTGGTGGTATGTCATGGATGAGGCTGTTATTTTTATAGCCTCTAAACTCCACACCACCATCCTAGGGCTTATGGAAAACAGTAGGCCTTGTAACTGTTCCAGACTGGGAAAGACAGGTAGCCCAGAGGTTAAAGAGGTGGGCCAGTAACCAGAGGGTTGCCAGTTCCAATCCTAAGTCTGAGGGGGAAACGAAGAGCTGGATGAGAGCTGGCAAATGGAGATGCCATCACCTGCTGTTGTGCCCTTGAGCAAGGCACCTCTCACCTAAAACACTGCGCTTCCGAGTGGCACAGCGGTCTAAGGCACTGCATCTCAGTGCTAGAGGCGTCAAAAAACAGGCCTACCTTCAAACTCAGTGGCTCTTTGCTTGACATCGTGGGAAAATCAAAAGAAATCAGCCAAGACCTCAGAAAATAAATTGTAGACCTCCACAAGTCTCGTTCATCATTGGGAGAAATTTCCAAATGCCTGAAGGTACCACGTTCATCTGTACAAACAATAGTAACCAATTATAAACACCATGGGACCACGCAGCTGTCATACCGCTCAGGAAGGAGACGCTTTCTGTCTCCTAGAGATTAACGTATTTTGGTGCGAAAAGTGCAAATCAATCCCAGAACAACAGCAAAGGACCTTGTGAAGATGCTGGAGGAAACCGGTACAAAGCTATCTACATCCACAGTAAAACGAGTCCTATAGCGACATAGCCTGAAAGGCTGCTCAGCAAGGAAGAAGCCACTGCTCCAAAACCGCCACAAAAAAGCCAGACTACAGTTTGCAACTGCACATGGGGACAAATCAAATCAAATTTTATTTGTCACATACACATGGTTAGCAGATGTTAATGCGAGTGTAGTGAAATGCTTGTGCTTCTAGTTCCGACAATGCAGTAATAACCAACAAGTAATCTAACTAACAATTCCAAAACTACTGTCTTATACACAGTGTAAGGGGATAAAGAATATGTACATAAAGATATATGAATGAGTGATGGTACAGAGCAGCATAGGCAAGATACAGTAGATGGTATCGAGTACAGTATATACATATGAGACGAGTATGTAAACAAAGTGGCATAGTTAAAGTGGCTAGTGATACATGTATTACATAAGGATGCAGTCGATGATATAGAGTACAGTATATACGTATGCATATGAGATGAATAATGTAGGGTATGTAACATTATATTAGGTAGCATTGTTTAAAGTGGCTAGTGATATATTTTACATAATTTCTCATCTATTCCCATTATTAAAGTTGCTGGAGTTGAGTCAGTGTCAGTGTGTTGGCAGCAGCCACTCAATGTTAGTGGTGGCTGTTTAACAGTCTGATGGCCTTGAGATAGAAGCTGTTTTTCAGTCTCTCGGTCCCAGCTTTGATGCACCTGTACTGACCTCGCCTTCTGGATGATAGCGGGGTGAACAGGCAGTGGCTCGGGTGGTTGTTGTCCTTGATGATCTTTATGGCCTTCCTGTAACATCGGGTGGTGTAGGTGTCCTGGAGGGCAGGTAGTTTGCCCCCGGTGATGCGTTGTGCAGACCTCACTACCCTCTGGAGAGCCTTACGGTTGTGGGCGGAGCAATTGCCGTACCAGGCGGTGATACAGCCCGCCAGGATGCTCTCGATTGTGCATCTGTAGAAGTTTGTGAGTGCTTTTGGTGACAAGCCGAATTTCTTCAGCCTCCTGAGGTTGAAGAGGCGCTGCTGCGCCTTCTTCACGATGCTGTCTGTGTGAGTGGACCAATTCAGTTTGTCTGTGATGTGTATGCCGAGGAACTTAAAACTTACTACCCTCTCCACTACTGTTCCATCGATGTGGATAGGGGGTGTTCCCTCTGCTGTTTCCTGAAGTCCACAATCATCTCCTTAGTTTTGTTGACGTTGAGTGTGAGGTTATTTTCCTGACACCACACTCCGAGGGCCCTCACCTCCTCCCTGTAGGCCGTCTCGTCGTTGTTGGTAATCAAGCCTACCACTGTTGTGTCGTCCGCAAACTTGATGATTGAGTTGGAGGCGTGCGTGGCCACGCAGTCGTGGGTGAACAGGGAGTACAGGAGAGGGCTCAGAACGCACCCTTGTGGGGCCCCAGTGTTGAGGATCAGTGGGGTGGAGATGTTGTTGCCTACCCTCACCACCTGGGGGCGGCCCGTCAGGAAGTCCAGTACCCAGTTGCACAGGGCGGGGTCGAGACCCAGGGTCTCGAGCTTGATGACGAGCTTGGAGGGTACTATGGTGTTGAATGCCGAGCTGTAGTCGATGAACAGCATTCTCACATAGGTATTCCTCTTGTCCAGATGGGTTAGGGCAGTGTGCAGTGTGGTTGAGATTGCATCGTCTGTGGACCTATTTGGGCGTTAAGCAAATTGGAGTGGGTCTAGGGTGTCAGGTAGGGTGGAGGTGATATGGTCCTTGACTAGTCTCTCAAAGCACTTCATGATGACGGAAGTGAGTGCTACGGGGCGGTAGTCGTTTAGCTCAGTTACCTTAGCTTTCTTGGGAACAGGAACAATGGTGGCCCTCTTGAAGCATGTGGGAACAGCAGACTGGTATAGGGATTGATTGAATATGTCCGTAAACACACCGGCCAGCTGGTCTGCGCATGCTCTGAGGGAGGGCGCGGCTGGGGATGCCGTCTGGGCCTGCAGCCTTGCGACGGTTAACACGTTTAAATGTTTTACTCACCTCGGCTGCAGTGAAGGAGAGTCCGCATGTTTTCGTTGCAGGCCGTGTCAGTGGCACTGTATTGTCCTCAAAGCGGGCAAAAAAGTTATTTAGTCTGCCTGGGAGCAAGACATCCTGGTCCGTGACTGGGCTGGTTTTCTTCTTGTAGTCCGTGATTGACTGTAGACCCTGCCACATACCTCTTGTGTCTGAGCTGTTGAATTGAGATTCTAATTTGTCTCTATACTGACGCTTAGCTTGTTTGATAGCCTTGCGGAGGGAATATAGCTGCACTGTTTTTATTCGGTCATGTTACCAGTCACCTTGCCCTGATTAAAAGCAGTGGTTCGCGCTTTCAGTTTCACGCGAATGCTGCCATCAATCCACGGTTTCTGGTTAGGGAATGTTTTAATCGTTGCTATGGGAACGACATCTTCAACGCACGTTCTAATGAACTCGCACACCGAATCAGCGTATTCGTCAATGTTGTTATCTGACGCAATACGAAACATATCCCAGTCCACGTGATGGAAGCAGTCTTGGAGTGTGGAATCAGCTTGGTCAGACCAGCGTTGGACAGACCTCAGTGTGGGAGCTACTTGTTTTAGTTTCTGTCTGTAGGCAGGGATCAACAAAATGGAGTCGTGGTCAGCTTTTCCGAAAGGAGGGCGGGGCAGGGCCTTATATGCGTCGCGGAAGTTAGAGTAACAATGATCCAAGGTTTCTCCAGCCCTGGTTGCGCAATCGATATGCTGATACAATTTAGGGAGTCTTGTTTTCAGATTAGCCTTGTTAAAATCCCCAGCTACAATGAATGCAGCCTCAGGATGTATTGCTTCCAGTTTGCAAAGAGTCAAATAAAGTTCGTTCAGAGCCATCGATGTGTCTGCTTGGGGGGGAATATATACGGCTGTGATTATAATCGAAGAGAATTCTCTTGGTAGATAATGCGGTCGACATTTGATTGTGAGGAATTCTAAATCAGGTGAACAGAAGGATTTGAGTTCCAAAGATCATACTATTTGGAGAAATGTCCTCTGGTCTGATGAAACAAAAATAGAACTGTTTGGCCATAATGACCATCGTTACGTTTGGAGGGAAAAGGGGGAGGCTTGCAAGCCGAAGGACACCATCCCAACCATAAAGCACGGGGGTGGCAGGATCATGTTGTGGGGGTGCTTTGCTGCAGGAGGGACTGGTGCACTTTACAAAATAGATGGCATCATGAGGAAAGAAAATTTATGTGGATATATTGAAGCAACATCTCAAGACATCAGTCAGGAAGTTAAGCATGGTCACAAATGGGTCTTCCAAATGGACAATGACCCCAAGCATACTTCCAAAGTTGTGGCAAAATGGCTTAAGGACAACAATGTCAAGGTATTGGAGTGGCCATCACAAAGCCCTGACCTCAATCCCATTGAAAATTTGTGGGCAGAACTGAAAGTGTATGCGAGCAAGGAGGCCTACAAACCTGACTCGTTTACCCCAGCTCTGTCAGGAGGAATGGGCCAAAATTCACCCAACTTATTGTGGAAAGCTTGTGGAAGGCTACCCGAAACATTTGACCCAAGTTAAACCATTTAAAAGGCAATGCTGCCAAATACTAATTGAGTGTATGTAAATTTCTGACCCACTGGGAATGTGATGAAAGAAATTAAAGCAGAAATAAATCATTCTCTCTACTATTATTCTGACATTTCACATTCTCATAATAAAGTGGTGATTTAAGACAGGGAATTATTACTAGGATTAAATGTCAGGAATTATGAAAAACTGAGTTTAAATGAATTTGGCTAAGGTGTATGTTAACTTCCGACTTCAACTGTAGGTCATTATCTTTTCTACATACTTTATATCTGGTTTTAGTTGTTTCAGTTTACACTGAAAGGGCCCCCGCCACTGTTTGGATTTAGGTGAACCGAAAAAAACACTTAGGTGGACCAGCCACGAATTTCACTGGCATGAAAATCCCTGAGTCCATCACCCTTGCTCTCAGAAACAATTGAAGTGTTACGCACACTACCCTTAAGTCACATCTACTTTAAATGAACAGTTTAATTGAATGTGCTCTCTAAATAATTACATGAAAAATAACACTGAAGGAAAACACAAATTAATTTAGTTAGGCCTACTACCATAACCAACACAATGCCATCTCGATAAAGGATAGCAGGAGAGCATTTGAAAGAGAGAAGTCCAGGTTAATTTTCAGTTATATTGGTAATTTTGACTCACGCTCCTTTGAAATCACTCAAAAGCTTATCTGAACATAGCCTAAGAAAAATGCTTTACTTTGGCAGAAGCCAAGTCACAGCTATCTTAAAGGCATGTTCTCATGGTGATCATCAATCAGGAGTACAATATGTGCTGCTTACATTCTGTGTATCCTGAAGTATTTTATTGATGTTTGCCTAATATGTGTTATTTCTCTTTCCACAGAGAAAGACACTATGGATATTTGGTGTAATGGACAAAAAATGGAGACGGCGGTAAGCATCTTCCCTCCAATCATGCTGAGAATCACTTAGCAAAAAGATGAATAGTAAAACGCGGATGCCCCGTCTACCGGGCAATCTGTTTATTTCCTGTGTTGGAGGGGTGCAAAATCGACTTGCCACTTAAATCTTGCTGGATTGATTGCTTTTATTATAATCAAATTATATTTGTCACATGCGCCGGATACAACAGGTGTAGACCTTACAGTGAAATGCTTACTTACAAGACCTTAACCAACAATGCAGTTGAGAAAATACGTTAAAAAAAAAGTAAGAAATAATAACAAATAATTAAAGAGCAGCAGTAAATTAAAATAGCCGGGCTATATACAGGGGGTACCGGTACAGAGTCAATGTGCGGGGGCATTGGTGTCGAGGTAACTGAGGTAATATGTACATGTATGAAGAGTTATTAAAGTGACTAAGACTAAACATAGATAATAACAGAGAGTAGCAGCAGTGTAGAGGGAGGAGGGGTGGGCAGTGCAAATACACTGTGTGCACAATTTGGCAAATTGTGTTCCTCAGGATTAATTTTATTGTTGAACAAACACAATGCTCTCAGTCAATCCAAAATGTTATTGAACCTCAAACCAGAAGGAGAGGTGATTTTTGTCTTTCTCGGGAATATATAAGTGTGCACAATTATTAGGCAACTATTAGTGTGCAGAATTAGGCAACTAAATTACAAAAATAATTTCTCCCAACTCACGTGTTTCTTCAACATTTCAGTAAGTGTAACAAATAAGTAACACAAAATGGCAATTAAATAAAAATGTTGGCCCTTCAAAAATATTCAGTGACCTTCTTTTCAATAACTGCCATGAGCCTTCCAGTTTCTTGATCTGTTCACGATCAACTTTCGCTGATGCAGCAACTACAGCCTCCCAAATGCTGTTCAAAGAGGTGTATTGTCTTCCCTCACTGTAAATCTCACATTTGAGAAGGGCCCACAAGTTCTCAATAGAATTTAAGTCAGGTGAGGAAGGGGGCCAGGTCATTATTGGGGCATCTTTGAGGCCCTTGCTGGCTAGCCAAGCAGTGGAGTACTTGGATGCATGTGATGGAGCATTGTCCTACATAAAGATCATGGCCTTCTTGAATGCTGAGGACTTATTCCTATACCACCGCTTGAAGAAGGTATCTTCCAGAAACTGGCAGTAAGTTTGGGAGTTGAGTTTCAGTCCATCTTCAACCCGAAAACGTCCAACTACCTCATCCTTAATGATAGCAGCCCATACCAGTACCCCTCCTTCACCTTGCTGGCGCCTGACTTGAAGTGGTGCCCTGTATCCATTACTGATCCAGCCACGGGCCCATCCATCTGGTCCATCAAGAGTCACTCTCATTTCATCTGTCCATAAAACCTTTGAAAAATTGCCCAATCTTGATGCTTCAACAACTGAATCTTATTCAGTGGTGGTCGTGTTTCTGCCATCTTGACCTTGGCCATGTCTCTGAGCACTTGACACCTTGTACTTCTGGACCCTCCAGGTAGGTTGCAGTTCTGGAATATGGTGGCACTGGAGGATAATGGGTTCCTGGTGGCTTTGCAGTCAATTTGCGCCTTTTCTTCCCCATGCATTTTTGGTGCCACAGCTGACGATTCGCAACAAAACGTTTGATTGTCCGGTGGTCACGCCTCAATAGTTTAGCTATTTAAAGAGTGCTTCATCCGCCTGAAAAGCATTTTAAAATGTTTGACTTTTCAGTGTCAATTAAATGAAGCTGCCTAATAATTATGCACAGCTTAATGTAAATGTTATTGAATTTCGCTACACAATCCCTCATTACACAAATACATATCACCTGAAAATAATTCAATTCAATAAGCATTCAAGTTTGTATAGTTTGGAGTTGGAAAATGTGCATAGAATAAGAAATAAGATCACAATACTCATTTGATTAGCTTGGGGGTAGAAGCTGTTTAGAAGCCTCTTGGACCTAGACTTGGCGCTCTGGTACCGCTTGCCATGCGGTAGCAGAGAGAACAGTCTATGACTACTAGGGTGGCTGGAGTCTTTGACCATTTTTAGGGCCTTCCTCTGACACCGCCTGGTATAGATGTCCTGGATGGCAGGATGCTTGGCCCCGGTGATGTATTGGGCCATACTCACTACCCTTTGTAGTGCCTTGCAGTTGGAGGCCGAGCAGTTGCCATACCAGGCAGTGATGCAACCCGTCAGGATGCTCTCGATGGTGCAGCTGTAAAACCGTTTGAGGATCTGAGGACCCATGCCAAATCTTTTCAGTCTCCTGAGGGGGAATAGGTTTTGTCATGTCCTCTTCACGACTGTCTTGGTGTGCTTGGACCCTGTTAGTTTGTTGGTGATGTGGACGCCAAGGAACTTGAAGCTCTCAACCTGCTCCACTACAGGCCCGTCGATCAGAATGGGGGAGTGCTCGATCCTCCTTTTCCTGTAGTCCACAATCATCTCCTTTGTCTTGATCACGTTCAGGGAGAGGTTATTGTCCTTGCATCACATGGTCAGGTCTCTGACCTCCTCCCTATCTCATTGTCGTCAGTGATCAGGCCTACCACTGTTGTGTCAAACTTAATGATGGTGTTGGAGTCGTGCCTGGCTGTGCAGTCATGAGTGAACAGGGAGTACAGGAGGGAACTGAACATGCACCCCTGAGGGGCCCCCGTGTTGAGGACCAGCGTGGCGGATATGTTGTTACCTACCCTTACCACCTGGGGGCGGCCCGGAAGTCCAGGATCCAGGAAGTCCAGGATCCAGTTGCAGAGGGAGGTGTTCCCAGGGTCCTTAGCTTAGTGATGAGCTTTGAGGGCACTATGGTGTTGAACGCTGAGCTGTAGTCAATGAACAGCATTCTCACATGGGTGTTCCTTTTGTCCAGGTGTGAAAGGGCAGTGTGGAGTGCAATAGAGATTGCATCATCTGTGGATCTGTTGGTGCGATATGCAAATTGGGTTGGGTCTAGGGTTTCTAGGATAATGGTGTTGATTATAACCATGACCAGCCTTTCAAAGCATTTCATGGTTACAGACGTGAGTGCTACGGGTCGGTAGTCATTTAGGCAGGTTACATTAGTGTTCTTGGGTACAGGGACTATGGTGGTCTGCTTGAAACATGTTGGTATTACAGACTCAGACAGGGAGAGGTTGAAAATGTCAGTGAAGACACTTGCCAGTTGGTCAAATGGCAGCTGCGACTATTTCATACTCTTGTTCGTGCCTTTAGTATTTCCCCATTAACGTTAAAACCACAGACATTTTTGTAATGTCCTGTCAAGCACATCCTGTCAAGGGCTCAATGGAATGCGTTGTTTTTCTGTTGCATCGATAAGAATGTTTAAGCTTTGTTGTAGATTTAACTCATCATCTCAACACTTACATCACAAGAAAGAGAAGAAAGTTACCTTTTTTGATGGGTGTTCATTTTTTGGGAATTTAATTAAGTAATAATTTAATATAGTTGAAATGTTTACAAATTAATGTGCTGTTATGAAAGCAACTTCTGAAAATGAACACTTGGATTATAGTGATATTATGGCTGATCTCGCAAACAATGTAATGTATGTATCGATGTTATCTAGAGCCAAGTGTGTTGATTTTTAATCCAAGGGTATATTGACACATTTGTTGAATTATGTAACAGAACGTGACAACAATGGTAATTAATGAGTCAGTCTAGACAGCACTGGTATATGCAGGTACTGTAGGCCTAGACAAAGTAATTTTTGGTGGTTGCAGCCCTATTCCACACCTTTATGTTAATGTATTAATATATTAAATACACCCAGTGTATTAATGCAAATGAGGCACATATCATTTTGATTATTTTAACACAAAATATTTTTTTCAACACCTGATACCATTAGAAAATGTATGAGAGGATTCTAGGAAAAAAATTGAGGTTAACATTATTTGATTTTATAAAAAAGACGCAATAAAACAGGGAAATGCACCACTCCTAACCTCCTAGCCCACTTAAACAGAACACAGAACAGGGCTCCGGGCAGCCGAGCGGAAATGGAGGAAAACTCGCCTCCCTCCGGACCTGGCATCCTTTCACTCCCTCCTCTCTACATTTTCCTCTTCTGTCTCTGCTGCTAAAGCCACTTTCTACCACTCTAAATTCCAAGCATCTGCCTCTAACCCTAGGAAGCTCTTTGCCACCTTCTCCTCCCTCCTGAATCCTCCTCCCCCTCCCCCCCCCTCCTCCCTCTCTGCAGATGACTTCGTCAACCATTTTGAAAAGAAGGTCGACGACATCCGATCCTCGTTTGCTAAGTCAAACGACACCGCTGGTTCTGCTCACACTGCCCTACCCTGTGCTCTGACCTCTTTCTCCCTCTCTCTCCAGATGAAATCTCGCGTCTTGTGACGGCCGGCCGCCCAACAACCTGCCCGCTTGACCCTATTCCCTCCTCTCTTCTCCAGACCATTTCCGGAGACCTTCTCCCTTACCTCACCTCGCTCATCAACTCATCCCTGACCGCTGGCTACGTCCCTTCTGTCTTCAAGAGAGCGAGAGTTGCACCCCTTCTGAAAAACCTACACTCGATCCCTCCGATGTCAACAACTACAGACCAGTATCCCTTCTTTCTTTTCTCTCCAAAACTCTTGAACGTGCCGTCCTTGGCCAGCTCTCCCGCTATCTCTCTCAGAATGACCTTCTTGATCCAAATCAGTCAGGTTTCAAGACTAGTCATTCAACTGAGACTGCTCTTCTCTGTATCACGGAGGCCCTCCGCACTGCTAAAGCTAACTCTCTCTCCTCTGCTCTCATCCTTCTAGACCTATCGGCTGCCTTCGATACTGTGAACCATCAGATCCTCCTCTCCACCCTCTCCGAGTTGGGCATCTCCGGCGCGGCCCACGCTTGGATTGCGTCCTACCTGACAGGTCGCTCCTACCAGGTGGCGTGGCGAGAATCTGTCTCCTCACCACGCGCTCTCACCACTGGCGTCCCCCAGGGCTCTGTTCTAGGCCCTCTCCTATTCTCGCTATACACCAAGTCACTTGGCTCTGTCATAACCTCACATGGTCTCTCCTATCATTGCTATGCAGACGACACACAATTAATCTTCTCCTTTCCCCCTTCTGATGACCAGGTGGCGAATCGCATCTCTGCATGTCTGGCAGACATATCAGTGTGGATGACGGATCACCACCTCAAGCTGAACCTCGGCAAGACGGAGCTGCTCTTCCTCCCGGGAAGGACTGCCCATTCCATGATCTCGCCATCACGGTTGACAACTCCATTGTGTCCTCCTCCCAGAGCGCTAAGAACCTTGGCGTGATCCTGGACAACACCCTGTCGTTCTCAACTAACATCAAGGCGGTGGCCCGTTCTTGTAGGTTCATGCTCTACAACATCCGCAGAGTACGACCCTGCCTCACACAGGAAGCAGCGCAGGTCCTAATCCAGGCACTTGTCATCTCCCGTCTGGATTACTGCAACTCGCTGTTGGCTGGGCTCCCTGCCTGTGCCATTAAACCCCTACAACTCATCCAGAAAGCCGCAGCCCGTCTGGTGTTCAACCTTCCCAAGTTCTCTCACGTCACCCCGCTCCTCCGCTCTCTCCACTGGCTTCCAGTTGAAGCTCGCATCCGCTACAAGACCATGGTGCTTGCCTACGGAGCTGTGAGGGGAACGGCACCTCAGTACCTCCAGGCTCTGATCAGGCCCTACACCCAAACAAGGGCACTGCGTTCATCCACCTCTGGCCTGCTCGCCTCCCTACCACTGAGGAAGTACAGTTCCTGCGCAGCCCAGTCAAAACTGTTCGCTGCTCTGGCCCCCCAATGGTGGAACAAACTCCCTCACGACGCCAGGACAGCGGAGTCAATCACCACCTTCCGGAGACACCTGAAACCCCACCTCTTTCAGGAATACCTAGGATAGGATAAAGTAATCCTTCTCACCCCCCTTAAAAGATTTAGATGCACTATTGTAAAGTGGCTGTTCCACTGGATGTCTTAAGGTGAACGCACCAATTTGTAAGTCGCTCTGGATAAGAGCGTCTGCTAAATGACTTAAATGTAAATGTAAATGTTAAAAATCAAATTGGCCCTCTATATCCCTCCATACACTCTTAATTTATGTATAATATTTACATTACATTAAACTTTACTGAAATCTGTTAATCTCTATCTCGTTCACAGGGGGAGTTTGTGGAAGACGGTACTGAGACACACTTCACTCTAAGCGACCATGACTGTTGCATTAAGGCCGTGAGCAGTGGAAAGAGGCGAGATGGCATTATCCACACTTTGCTTGTGGACGGCACAGAGATAGCTGAAACCACAGAGTGATTGTCTGTATAGGTGTTTTGAGCACTTTGTTGGAGTGAAGAAAGCCTTTTTCAAATCAGGGACAAAATAATAGACTGAACATTGGTGCTGTGTGATATTTCACTGTCAAGCTGGAGTCCATGAGGCACCTCTGCACAATGTCCATGATCTTAGATGGTTAACCACCAAAGATCATGGGCATCGTGCAGAGGTACCTCATGGGCTCCAGTTCTGTAGACATACAGTATTTTATGTAATTTTATCTGGTAAACTGACATTATCACCAGTGAGTGAAAGGCAGGTTGCACAGTTGTGTCAAGAGGAGTAGTAATGTCAATTAAGTGTTTTTCCTAAATGGGAAAAAAATTCTTAATTTTTAAGTTGATATTCCAGTCACTTTCCAGAAAGTGCACTGTGTATGAAGAATCATCCTTGTACTTGTAATTTACAAAACACACATTCTGCTTCCCAAATGGCACCCTATTCCCATATGGGCCCTGGTCAAAAGTAGTGCACTATATAAGGAATAAGGTGCCATTTGGGACACAGACCTGTCCATGGGCCATGCAGCTCACTTATAATGCATTAATGTGCCAGTAATTTGCTTTTTTGTGTAGGCTGCAACATTCTAAAACAAATTAATTGCAATAACTGGAGTATTTATAAACAGATCTGTCCCGTGCATAGTTGGTAACATCAATGGTATGTTTATGTTAATGATTATTTGATGTCAGCCCTTACAATTAATTAATTAATTGAGTTTAGGCAAGTTTGGTAGGTGATAAGTGTATGTAAATACAGTATATGAACTTGTTGGCCCAAATTCTAACAGTTGCAGATAAAGGAAAACCACACTGGGGGTTCACTCAGAATGTTGATGCTGTATTGGAGGTGTTAACTGTTAAGAATGATTCATCTCAGTTAAACCAGAACTATAGTCTCGCATAATTGGTCAGATACTTGATTATGTTCTGGGTGTTTAGAGAATGAGGATCAAAACCGGAACGAAGAGCTTCACAATCTCACTTTGCAAGTTACGGGCAAGTCTATGGGCAAAATGTCCACTCCCCTTCGGGAAAAAAAGTGCTAACATCTGCGAAACTGTGATTTGTCCAAAGCACCAGAACTAATGCTGCTCGTTATCCCATGCATCCCGTTGTATTTTGACAGATCTATGCTACCATGTATATTTATGTAGTCTGTCCAGGAGAGATGAAAAACTGACACTTGCCATTGGATATTGACGTGAAAATTTACCTGTCCAAAGTATAACGTAAACCTGTCCATGTACCAGTTTTCCTATATCTGTGATTGATTGATTGATTTGGGGTCACTTCAATGGAACGGGACTTCTTTTGCTAGATTCTAGCCAGTGTCTGACATGAACAGAATAAACTGTGCTGTTACCCTCAGATTCTATTTATTTTATATCAAAAGAGCACTATATGTATTCAGGTATAGTTACTGCATTGTTTGTATTATGTACACTGCATGACCAAAAGTATGTGGACAGACACCTGCTTGTCAAACATCTCCTTCCAGAATCATGGGCATTAAGTTGGTCACCCCTTTGCTGCTATAACAGCCTCCTCTCTTCTGGGAAGGCTTTCCACTAGATGTTGGAACATTGCTGTGGGGACTTGCTTCCATTCAGCCACAAGAGCGTTAGTGAGGTCGGGCACTGATTAGGCCTGGCTTGCAGTCTTCGTTCCAATTCATCCCAAACGTGTTCGATGGGGTTGAGGTCAGGGCACTGTGCAGCCTAGTCAAGTTCTTCCACACCGATCTCGACAAACCATTTCTGCATGGACCTCCTTTTGTGCACGGGGGCATGGTGATCTTAGGCTTGTGTGTGGATGCTTGGCTATGGAAACACATTTCATGAAGCTCCCGACGAATAGGTCTTGTGCCGATGTTGCTTCGAGAGGCAGTTTAGAACTTGGTAGTGAGTGTTGCAACCGAGGACAGAATATTTTTATGCGCTACACACTTTAGCACTCAGAGGTCCCGTTCTGTGAGCTTGTGTGGCCTGCTACTTTTCGGCTGAGCCTAGACTTTCCACTTCACAATAACAGCACTTACAGTTGACCGGGGCATCTCTAGCAGGGCAGAAATTTTAAAAACTGACTTGTTGGAAAGGTGCCATCCTATGACAGTCCCATGTTGAAAGTCAATGAGCTCTTCAGTAAGGCCATTCCACTGTCAATGTTTGTCTATGGAGAATGTTTGTCTATGGAGATTGCATGGCGGTGTCCTCGATTTTATATAGCTGTCAGCAAGGGATGTGGCTGAAATAGCCAAATCCACTCATTTGAAGGGGTGTCCACATACTTTTGTATATATAGTGTATATTTTGTTTTGTGTGTCAGGTGTTTCAACATGTTTATAATGTGTATATTTTGTTGAACTTGTCAGACATGACTTATTTTATTAAATCCATGTAATTTCACTCAAAGTTGACCCTTATTGTCTTTGTCTAGAATGTTAAAACCACTTTCAGAATCAGTGTCACCTCGCCAACCTGTGTCACATATGCTGTAGTCAACTGTGGTGGAACATGTAGCCAAGGCCTAGTTACCTAGATTAGACCCTGCAGAAAATGGATAGGTCTCTTGAAATGGTACATTACTACGTTATTTGTGAAGTGAAAGCTAAGAGATATATTTTTAATGAGAAGCCATTCTCTGGCAAGGTGTAAGGTTAGCAACCTAGGTAAAATGTGTTTTATATTGGATATTTGGTTGTTATTCAGTATTCTCTCATCAATAGCTATTGAACCAAGCCATTACTATGAAAATTATATATTCTGAATCAGGTAGGATGGAGAAACAGTCAAATTCATTTCTTTATTATGTTTTTTTACCCAGATTTTAATCTTCAATGGCTCTTAAAACATGTTATGGCTAGACGTTCCCGCTCGACAACATCCGGTGAAATTGCAGAGCGCGAAATTCAAATTAAATTATTAGAAATATTTAACTTTCATAAAATCACAAGTCCAATACACCAAAATAAAGCTTAACATCTTGTTAATCCAGCCACCGTGTCAGATTTCAAAAAGGCTTTACGGCGAAAGCGAACCATGTGATTATCTGAGGACAGCACCCCATCATACTAACATAAAATCATATTTCAACCAAGCAGGTGCGACACGAAAGTCAGAAATAACGATATAATTCATGCCTCTTCTGTTGACACTCCAATATGTCCCAGAAACATCACAAATGGTAATTTTGTTCAATAAATTCATTCTTTACATCCCCAAAATGTCAATTTATTTGGTGCGTTTGATTCAGAAATACACTGCTTCCAACTCACCCAACATGACTACAAATGATCTAATAAGTTACCTGTAAACTTGGTCCAAACATTTCAAACAACTTTCCTAATCCAACTTTAGGTATCCTAAAACGTAAATAATCCCGTAATAATCAAAGTGGAGCGAGAGCTCTATGTCGTGCGCACCAAACAAAAGAGTCCACTTGGCTTGACACTTAGAAAGTACAGCTGTACTTCTTCATTTCTCAAAGGAAAAACATCAACCAATTTCTAAAGACTGTTGACATCTAGTGGAAGCCATAGGAACTGCAACCAGATGCCTCATAAATCTAGTTACCAATAGAAACCACAGTGACCTCAAAAATAAAATTTCCTGGATGGTTTGTCCTCGGGGTTTCGCCTGCCAAATAAGTTCTGCTATACTCACAGACATTATTTTAACAGTTTTAGAGTGTTTTCTATCCAAATATACCAATTATATGCATATCCTGTATGCTTCTGGGCCTGAGTAGCAGGCAGTTTACTTTGGGCACGCTTTTCATCCGGACGTGAAAATGCTGCCCCCTATCCCAAAGAGGTTTTAAAGTGTCCATGACTATGAATACGCTATATTCTGAATCAGGGGAGGACAACATTTTTGTTGTTGAAATGTGATTGTTCCTTATCTCTTTCTTTCTAGAAACAACACATGATCATGAACTCGCTGCTAGTTTAAAGCAATGACATTTCTAATTGTTACAAAGAATGAATGTATTGGCTACATTTATGAGAATAACATGACAACCTTTTCAAGCTTGAAGATGATACACTTATTTATCACTCAAAAAAAGTGTGAATAGTGTGTGCACCACAAACATCTTTTCAGGGTGTTGAGGCATCCTCTTCCCAATGCAGCCTCTTCAAACACCATGGGTAGGGGAAGGGTATTCATCTGCAAAAGTGAAGTTTTGCTTTGAAGCCAAGTCATATTGTTTCTACCTTAGCTGTTGTGCTTACTAACAGTGACGCTACTATATTGCCATACACATTGGTATTAAAAGACACGCAATGTCATCACCAAAAAAATTACTTTAAAATATTCAGCAATAATTTGTTTGCTATCACAATACTTGTGATAAAATATGATAGCTAAGAGATAGCGATTAGCTAGCTAGCAAGTTAGCCAGTCAGTGGCACTGACAGATTGAAATTGATATTACATTTACATTTAAGTCATTTAGCAGACGCTCTTATCCAGAGCGACTTACAAATTGGTGCGTTCACCTTAAGACATCCAGTGGAACAGCCACTTTACAATAGTGCATCTAAATCTTTTAAGGGGGGTGAGAAGGATTACTTTATCCTATCCTAGGTATTCCTGAAAGAGGTGGGGTTTCAGGTGTCTCCGGAAGGTGGTGATTGACTCCGCTGTCCTGGCGTCGTGAGGGAGTTTGTTCCACCATTGGGGGGCCAGAGCAGCGAACAGTTTTGACTGGGATGCGCGGGAACTGTACTTCCTCAGTGGTAGGGAGGCGAGCAGGCCAGAGGTGGATGAACGCAGTGCCCTTGTTTGGGTGTAGGGCCTGATCAGAGCCTGGAGGTACTGAGGTGCCGTTCCCCTCACAGCTCCGTAGGCAAGCACCATGGTCTTGTAGCGGATGCGAGCTTCAACTGGAAGCCAGTGGAGAGAGCGGAGGAGCGGGGTGACGTGAGAGAACTTGGGAAGGTTGAACACCAGACGGGCTGCGGCGTTCTGGATGAGTTGTAGGGGTTTAATGGCACAGGCAGGGAGCCCAGCCAACAGCGAGTTGCAGTAATCCAGACGATATAAATATACAAAAATAAACAAAACACGCAACATTTTTACAATTCAGTTACAATTCATATAAGGAAATCAGTCAATTGAAATAGATTCATTAGGCCTAAATCTATGGATTTCATATGACTGAATACAGATATGCATCTGTTGGTCACAGACTATACGTACATACCCCAACCAGAAGGATTACAGGCAACATTCGCACTGAGCTAAAGAGTAGAGCTGTGGCTCAAGAAGCGAGACTCTAACCTGGAAATCCAGCTTGACTGAATCGTACTACACTGGCTCCGATGCTCGTCGGATGTGGCAGGGCTTGCAAACTATTACAGACTACAAAGGTAAGCAAAGTCGAGAGCTGTCCAGTGACACGAGCCTACCAGACGAGCTAAATAACTTATATGCTCTCTTCGAGGCAAGTAACGGACGACTGTGTGATCACGCCCTCCACCGCCAAAATGAGAAAATACCTTTAAACAGGTCAACATTCACAAGGCCGCAGGGCCAGACCGATTACCAGGACATGTACTCCGAGCAAATGGCAAGTGTCTTTACTGACATTTTTTTAATCTCTCCCTGTCTGAGTCTGTAATACCAACAAGCAGACCATTTTATTTTTTTTTATTTTTTTTTATTTCACCTTTATTTAACCAGGTAGGCTAGTTGAGAACAAGTTCTCATTTGCAACTGCGACCGGGCCAAGATAAAGCATAGCAGTGTGAACAGACAACACAGAGTTACACATGGAGTAAACAATTAACAAGTCAATAACACAGTAGAAAAAAAATGGGCAGTCTATATACAATGTGTGCAAAAGGCATGAGGAGGTAGGCAAATAATACAATTTTGCAGATTAACACTGGAGTGATAAATGATCAGATGGTCATGTACAGGTAGAGATATTGGTGTGCAAAAGAGCAGAAAAGTAAAAAAAAAAAAAGAAGAAAAAAACAGTATAAAAACAGTATGGGAATGAGGTAGGTGAAAATGGGTGGGCTATTTACCAATAGACTATGTACAGCTGCAGCGATCGGTTAGCTGCTCGGATAGCTGATGTTTGAAGTTGGTGAGGGAGATAAAAGTCTCCAACTTCAGCGATTTTTGCAGTTCGTTCCAGTCACAGGCAGCAGAGTACTGGAACGAAAGGCGGCCAAATGAGGTGTTGGCTTTAGGGATGATCAGTGAGATACACCTGCTGGAGCGCGTGCTACGGATGGGTGTTGCCATCGTGACCAGTGAACTGAGATAAGGCGGAGCTTTACCTAGCATGGACTTGTAGATGACCTGGAGCCAGTGGGTCTGGCGACGAATATGTAGCGAGGGCCAGCCGACTAGAGCATACAAGTCGCAGTGGTGGGTGGTATAAGGTGACAAAACGGATGGCACTGTGATAGACTGCATCCAGTTTGCTGAGTAGAGTGTTGGAAGCCATTTTGTAGATGACATCGCCGAAGTCGAGGATCGGTAGGATAGTCACTGGATAAGAACACTAAGGTAACCTGCCTAAATGACTACCAACCCGTAGCACTCACGTCTGTAGCCATGAAATGCTTTGAAACGCTGGTCAGGGCTCACAACACCATTATCACAGAAACCCTAGACCCACTCCAATTTGCATACCGCACCAACAGATCCACAGATGATGCAATCTCTATTGCACTCCACACCTGGACTAAAGGAACACCTATGTGAGAATGCTATTCATTGGCTACAGCTCAGCGTACAACACCATAGTGCCCTCAAAGTTCTTCACTAAGCTAAGGACCCTGGAACTAAACACCTCCCTCTGCAACTGGATCCTGGACTTCTTGACGAGCCACCCCCCAAGTGGTAAGGGTAGGGAACAACATCCGCCACACTGATCCTTAACACGGGGGCCCCTCAGGGGTGTGTGCTTACTCCCCTCCTGTACTTCCTGTACACTCATGACTGCACAGCCAGGCACGACTCCAACCCCATCATTAAGTTTGCAGATGACACAATAGTGGTAGGCCTGATCAACGACAATGATGAGACAGCCTATAGGGGGGAGATCAGAGACCTGACCGTGTGGTGCAAGGACAATAACCGCTCCCTCAACGTGATCAAGACAAAGGAGATGATTGTGGACTACAGGAAAAGGAGGACCGAGCACTCCCCCATTCTCATCGACGGGGCTGTAGTGGAGCAGGTTGAGAGCTTCAAGTTCCTTGGCGTCCACATCACCAGCAAACTAACATGGTCCAACACCAAGAGTCATGAAGAGGGCACGACAAGCCCTATTCTCCCTCAGGAGACTGAAAAGATTTGGCATGGGTCCTCAGATCCTCAAAAGGCTTTACAACTACACCATCAGAACATCCTGACGGGTTGCATCACTGCCTGGCCTCCGACCGCATGGCACTACAGAGGGTAGTGCGTAAGGCCCAGTACATCACCAGGGCCAAGCTTCCTGCCATCCAGGACCTCTATACCAGGCGGTGTCAGAGGAAGGCCCTAAAAAATTTCAAAGACTCCAGCCACCCTAGTCATAGACTGTTCTCTCTGCTACCGCACGACAAGCGGTACCCGGAGAGCCAAGTCTAGGTCCAAGAGGCTTCTAAACAGCTTTTACCCCAAGCCATAAGACTCCTGAACAGCTTCTAACCCCAAGCCATAAGACTCCTGAACAGCTAATCAAATGGCTACCCAGATTATTTGCACCCCCCCACACCACCACCACCTCCCTCTTCTACACAGCTGCTACTCCCTGTCATTATCTATGCAAAGTCACTTTAATAACTCTACCTACATTATATATTACCACAATTACCTCTGCACCTGTGCCCCAGCACATTGACTCTGTACCGGTACTCCCTGTATATAGCCCCACTATTGTTATTTACTGCTGCTCTTTCATTTTTTGTTGTTCTTATCTCTTACATTTTTTTTGTATTTTCTTAAAACTGCATTGTTGTTTAAGGGCTTGTAAGTAAGCATTTCACTGTTGTGTCCGGCGCATGCGACTAATATAATTTGATACCTTAAAAAAGGTAGGGGTGTGGATCAGAAAATCAGTCAGTTAAAACAAATGGTGTGCCACCATTTTCCACATGCATCGCAACACATCTCCTTCGTATATAGTTGATAAGGCTGTTGATTGTGGCCTGTGGAATGTTGTCCCAATCCTCTTCAATGAATGTGCGAAGTTGCTGGATATTTTCGGGAATTGGAACACGATGTCGTACATGTCGATCCAGAGCGTCCTAAATATTCTCAATGGGGAACATGTCTGGTATGCAGGCCATGAAGAAACTTTTAAAGCCCCATGTCACAAGGATCTGTACACAATTCCTAGAAGCTGAAAATGTCCCGGGTTCTTCCAAGTGCAGTCGCAAAAACCATCAAACGCTATGATGAAACTGGCTCCCATGAGGACCGCCACAGAGAAAAAGACCCAGAGTTACCTCTGCTGCAGAGGATAAGTTCATTAGCGTTGCCAGCCTCAGCAATTGCAGCCCACATAAATGCTTCACAGAGTTCAAGTAACGGACACAACTCAACATCAACTGTTCAGAGGAGACTGAGTGAATCAGGCCTTCATGGTTGAATTGCTGAAAAGAAACCACTACTAAAGGACACCAATAAGAAGAAGAGACTTGCTTGGGCCAAGAAACACGAGCAATGGACATTAGACCGGTGGAAATCTGTGATTTGGTCTGATGAGTCCAAATTTCCGATTTTTGGTTCCAACCGCCGTGTCTTTGTGAGACGCAGAGTTGAACGGATGATCTCCGCATGTGTGGTTCCCACCGTGAAGCGTGATGGTGTGGGAGTGCTTTGCCAGTGACACTGTCAGTGATCTATTTAGAATTCAAGACACAATTAACCAGCATGGCTACCACAGCATTCTGCAGCAATACGCCATCCCATCTGGTTTGTGCTTAGTGAGTGGGACTATCATTTGTTTTTCAACAGGACAATGACCCAACACACCTCAGGGATGTGTGAGGGATATTTGACCAAGAAGGGGAGTGATTGAGTGCTGCATCAGATGACCTGGCCTTCACAATTACCCGACTTCAACCCAATTGAGATGGTTTGGGATGAGTTGGACCGCAGAGTAAAGGAAAAGCAGCCAGCAAGTGCTCAGCATATGTGGGAACTCCTTCAAGACTGTTGGAAAAGCATTCCAGGTGAAGCTGTTTGAGAGAATGCCAAGAGTGTGCCAAGCTGTCATCAAGGCAAAGGGTGGCTACTTTGAAGAATATCAAATATATTTTGATTTGTTTAACACTTTTTTGGTTACTACATGAGTCCGTTTGTGTTATTTCATCATTTTGATTTCTAAACTATTATTCTACAATGTAGAAAACAGTAGAAATAAAGAAGAACCTTGAATGAGTAGGTGTGTCCAAACTACTAATTGGTACTGTATGCCTACAGCTCACCCAAAATTCTGTCACCAGCTAGTCCAGAAACATTTTGCTTACGGTAATTGAGATACAATCAGATATGTATGACTAGTTTGAACGTATGCTTTCAGTAAACCAAGTAGCTGTCCATAAAGGGAAAAATGTTATTTAAATATCATGATGTAAGAGTGTTTTGTCATGGTGGATACATGTAATGTTACCTAGCAGTTCAGCATCACCACCGGCACCTCCACTAGCAAGTTAGACTCAGCGGGAGAGGGAGACAGGGAGCTTGGGTGCAGGGGGGCAGTGCCTCCTCCGACAAAGTGCTTGGAGCAGGTGCAATTTGCAGTTCAAGAACAAGCAAACATATAACCCCTGGCTTGTCATGCAGAATTCAAAGTTGGGCTGTACAACATGCAAAAATGTAGGGAGTTTTGGTCTAGAAACGACTGGAGGGATTGAACTAGCAAACGAGTGGGTGGAATGTATAGTAAATTAACATCCTATGTGTAACGGATGTGAAATGGCTAGCTAGTTAGTGGTGATGCGCGCTAATAGCATTTCAATGGGTGACGTCACTCGCTTTGAGACCTTGAAGTAATGGTCAAAAGGGGGGTGAGCAATGTAGCAGATGTTCTGAAAGAGCTGCAAAACCTGGACCCGTACAAATCAGCTGGGCTTGACAATCTGGACCCTCTATTTCTGAAACTATCCGCCGCCATTGTCGCAACCCCTATTACCAGCCTGTTCAACCTCTCTTTCATATCGTCTGAGATCCCCAAGGACTGGAAAGCTGCCGCAGTCATCCCCCTCTTCAAAGGGGGAGACACCCTGGACCCAAACTGTTACAGACCTATATCCATCATGCCCTGCCTATCTAAGGTCTTCGAAAGCCAAGTCAACAAACAGGTCACTGACCATCTCGAATCCCACCGTACCTTCTCCGCTGTGCAATCTGGTTTCCGAGCCGGTCACGGGTGCACCTCAGCCACGCTCAAGGTACTAAACGATATCCTAACCGCCATCGATAAAAGACAGTACTGTGCAGCCGTCTTCATCGACCTTGCCAAGGCTTTCGACTCGGTCAATCACCACATCCTCATCGGCAGACTCGACAGCCTTGGTTTCTCAAATGATTGCCTCGCCTGGTTCACCAACTATTTCTCTGATAGAGTTCAGTGTGTCAAATCGGAGGGTCTGCTGTCCGGACCTCTGGCAGTCTCTATGGGGGTGCCACAGGGTTCAATTCTCGGGCCGACTCATTTGTCTGTATATATCAACGATGTCGCTCTTGCTGCGGGTGATTCCCTGATCCACCTCTATACAGATGACACCATTCTGTATACATCTGGCCCTTCTTTGGACACTGTTAACTTACTATGGTATAGGGGACGCTTGCGTCCAACAAAATCTAGAATCGGCTTTCTATTCCGCAACAAAGGCTCCTTCACTCACGCCGCCAAACTTACCCTAGTAAAACTGACTATCCTACCGATCCTCGACTTCGGCGATGTCATCTACAAAATAGCTTCCAACACTCTACTCAGCAAACTGGATGCAGTTTATCACAGTGCCATCCGTTTTGTCATTAAAGCACCTTATACCAAACACCACTGCGACTTGTACGCTCTAGTCGCCTGGCCCTCGCTACATATTCGTCGCCAGACCCACTGGCTCCAGGTCATCTACAAGTCCATGCTAGGTAAAGCTCCGCCTTATCTCAGTTCACTGGTCACGATGGCAACACCCATCCGTAGCACACGCTCCAGCAGGTGTATCTCACTGATCATCCCTAAAGCCAACACCTCATTTGGCCGCCTTTCGTTCCAGTTCTCTGCTGCCTGTGATTGGAACGAATTGCAAAAATCGCTGAAGTTGGAGACTTTTATCTCCCTCACCAACTTCAAACATCTGCTATCTGAGCAGCTAACCGATCGCTGCAGCTGTACATAGTCTATCGGCAAATAGCCCACCCATTTTTACCTACCTCATCCCCATACTGTTTTTATTTATTTACTTTTCTGCTCTTTTGCACACCAATATCTCTACATGACCATCTGAAATTGTAATTATTCGCCTACCTCATGCCTTTTGCACACAATGTATATAGACTCCCCTTTTTTTTCCTACTGTGTTATTGACTTGTTAATTGTTTACTCCATGTGTAACTCTATGTTGTCTGCTCACACTGCTATGCTTTATCTTGGCCGCAGTTGCAAATGAGAACTTGTTCTCAACTAGCCTACCTGGTTAAATAAAAGTGAAATAAAAAAATAAAAAATGTAACAGTATAGACTTTACGCCTGTCCCCTCGCCCCGACCTGGGTGCGAACCAGGGACGCTCTGCACACGTCAACAGTCACCCTCGAAGCATCGTTACCCATCGCTCCACAAAAGCCACGGCCCTTGCAGAGCAAGCGGAACCACTACTTCAACGTCTCAGAGCAAGTGACGTCACCGATTGAAACGCTATTAGCGCGTACCACCGCTAACTAGCTAGCCATTTCACATCAGCTACAGATGTAAAAAAAAAAAAAAAAAAAGATCCTCAGAAAAAAAGTTTTTGGAACATGCCTGAACCAAGGCGCATTTGGTGGCAGCAAGCCTTCTAGACAAGGCTAAAGAGGACACCCAGGTTAACACTCAAGATGAGAAAATAAATAGACACTACAGCCAGAGTCTTCAGAACAGCCTTAGAAGGCTAAACATCACATCCACATGCCCGCTCATGGCTTTGAGATAGAAGTTGAATCTCAGGAGTTAAATGGACTAGACATGGGGAGTCTTTGTGGGAGGTTTTGAAAACTAAGGTTGGTCCTTTACCTTCACATTACAGAACAAGTTTGTAATATCTCTCTCACACGGACTCTCCCCCCCTGCACTCACTATGTGTTCCGGGACCTCCCAATTTTCAAATTAAGCGCAGAACCTACTTCAATATTGTCATAGGTCAATATACACTGAATAAAAATCTAAACGTAAAATGTAAAAAGGTCATATGTTTCATGAGCTGAAATAAAAAAAGATCCCAGAAATGTTCCATGTGCACAAAAAGCTTATTTCTCTCTTATTTCACAGAAGTGTGTTTACATCCTTGTTAGTGAGCATTTCTCCTTTGCCAAGATAATTCATCCACCTGACAGGTGTGGCATATCAAGAAGCTGATTAAACAACATGATCATTACACAGGTGCAGCTTGTGCTGGGGACAATAAAAGACCACTCTAAAATGTGTAGTTTTGTCACACGCCACAGATGTCTCAAGTTGAGGGAGCGTGCAATTGACATGGTGACTGCAGGAATGTCCCCCAGAGATGTTGCCAGAGAATGTAATGTTCATTTTTCTACCAGAAGCCGCCACCAACGTTGTTTAAAAAAAATTGGCAGTCCGTCCAACCGGTCTCACAACAGCAGATCACGTGTATGAGGTTGTGTGGGTGAACTTTTTGCTGATGTCAACATTGGGAACAGTGCCACATTATGGCGGTGGGGTAATGGTATGGACAGGCATATTTTAGGGACAACGAACACAGTTGCATTTTATCGATGGCAATTTGAATGCACAGAAATACCATGACGAGATACTGAGTCCCATTTTTATAAAGGTGACCAACAGATGCATATCTGTATTTCCAGTCATGTGAAATCCATAGATTAGGGCCTAATTTATTTCAATTGAACGATTTCCCCTATTGTAACTCAGTAGACATCTTTGAAATTGTTACGTGTTGTGTTTATATTTTTATCCAGTATCTTTATACAATACCTTTCATGGTATCGAGCGAGATTGGGTCTAAGCTTCGGGTATCGTTATGGGAATAGCTTTTTAGGGTTGTTGCTGTTTTATCTCACACGCATTCATTCACTCACTCACTCAGGGCAAACCTTTCCCTACAGCTGGCAGTAGCTAGCTGTAACGTTACAGGCATGGCTTCTTGCGAGTCATTCCATTTGGCCAACAAACGTACTTCAAAATGGTGATTTAATACATTTAATGACAAACCATGTAATTACTTAGGTAAACATATAAATTACGTCTTAACCAAGGTTCTGGGGAGTTGTTTGTAACTGGCTAGTTGGCGTGTAGTGGTGACGTCAGACCATCTGTTTAAGTAGCCAATAGAAAAAAAAACCTGTCTATCATGTTCATTGATTGGGTTAAGTTGAACCGTCACTCTAAAACTAGTGGACCAATGGAGACTCATTGTCTACGCCTCCTTCTAATCCCCACCCTTCACTGAAAAAAAGCAAAGATATGAGTAGTTTAAACCAAAAGGTAGTAAATGCAGGCAAGAGCGTAGGCAAATGGATTCAATATAACTGATTTTTGGGAAAGTTGAACTGAAAATTATTTTAGCATAAAATTATTTGCTTGCAAGTTTTGGGGTTTTGCTTTTTATATGATTGTTTTTGTTTACAATTCTATACATTTTGCTTTCGATTGTTTGGTTTTTGACTTAAACATCCATTATTTCCCCCTTCCTCGAAAATATCATGTTTACATTTTCAACTTTATATTTAATGTTTACAATTGATTTTATTTTAAATGTAATACATATGGTGTAAAATTGGCCACATATATATCGCTCCTGGATGCTCCGGCTCAAGTAAAGCGCCCTAGACCCGCAAACGTATTAAGCTAAATACACTGCTCAAAAAAATAAAGGGAACACTTAAACAACACAATGTAACTCCAAGTCAATCACACTTATGTGAAATCAAACTGTCCACTTAGGAAGCAACACTGATTGACAATAAATTTCACATGCTGTTGTGCAAATGGAATAGACAACAGGTGGAAATTATAGGCAATTAGCAAGACACCCCCAATAAAGAAGCGGTTCTGCAGGTGGGGACCACAGACCACTTCTCAGTTCCTATGCTTCCTGGCTGATGTTTTGGTCACTTTTGAATGCTGGTGGTGCTTTCACTCTAGTGGTAGCATGAGACAGAGTCTACAACCCACACAAGTGGCTCAGGTAGTGCAGCTCATCCAGGATGGAAAATCAATGCGAGCTGTGGCAAGAAGGTTTGCTGTGTCTGTCAGCGTAGTGTCCAGAGCATGGAGGCGCTACCAGGAGACAGGCCAGTACATCAGGAGACGTGGAGGAGGCCCTAGGAGGGCAATAACCTAGCAGCAGGACCGCTACCTCCACCTTTGTGCAAGGAGGAGCACTGCCAGAGCCCTGCAAAATGACCTCCAGCAGGCCACAAATGTGCATGTGTCTGCTCAAACGGTCAATAACAGACTCCATGAGGGTGTTATGAGGGCCCGATGTCCACAGGTGGGGGTTGTGCTTACAGCCCAACACCGTGCAGGATGTTTGGCATTTGCCAGAGAACACCAAGATTGGCAAATTCCCCACTGGCGCCCTGTGCTCTTCACAGATGAAAGCAGGTTCACACTGAGCACGTGACAGACGTGACAGAGTCTGGAGACGCCGTGGAGAACGTTCTGCTGCCTGCAACATCCTCCAGCATGACCGGTTTGGCGGTGGGTCAGTCATGGTGTGGGGTGGCATTTCTTTGGGGGGCCGCACAGCCCTCCATGTGCTCGCCAAAGGTAGCCTGACTGCCATTAGGTACCGAGATGAGATCCTTAGACCCCTTGTGAGACCATATGCTGGTGCGGTTGGCCCTGGGTTCCTCCTAATGCAAGACAATGCTAGACCTCATGTGGCTGGACTGTGTCAGCAGTTCCTGCAAGAGGAAGGCATTGATGATATGGACTGGTCCGCCCGTTCCCCAGACCTGAATCCAATTGAGCACATCTGGGACATCATGTCTCGCTCCATCCACCATCTGTTGCACCACAGACTGTCCAGGAGTTGGCAGATGCTTTAGTCCAGGTCTGGGAGGAGATCCCTCAGGAGACCATCCGCCACCTCATCAGGAGCATGCCCAGGCGTTGTAGGGAGGTCATACAGGCACGTGGAGGCCACACACACTACTGAGCCTCATTTTGACTTGTTTTAAGGACATTACATCAAAGTTGGATCAGCCTGTAGTGTGGTTTTCCACTTTAATTTTGAGTGTGACTCCAAATCCAGACCTCCATGGGTTGATGCATTTGATTTCCATTGATACATTTTGTGTGATTTTGTCGTCAGCACATTCAACTATGTAAAGAAAAAAGTATTTAATAAGAATATTTCATTCATTCATATCTAGGATGTGTTATTTTAGTATTTTTTTGAGCATTGTATATACTTTTTTTGCTGGCGTTCGATAAGAACTCCCCCTTGTTCTGCCAACAACTTGAGCGCATTGCTCTCTTGCGGCAATGTTTGTAAACACAGAAAGGAGTCTATTGTTAGCTCTCTAATAATAGGCTTGGAGAGCCTGTACTAGAAGCACTCAGGCTAA
Source organism: Oncorhynchus nerka (assembly GCF_034236695.1). Classification (NCBI taxonomy): domain Eukaryota; kingdom Metazoa; phylum Chordata; class Actinopteri; order Salmoniformes; family Salmonidae; genus Oncorhynchus; species Oncorhynchus nerka. Next base: position 36,614,734 of record NC_088398.1, read on the forward strand.
GGTTACACAAAGCAACTTTAACGCAATTTTAGTTGGTGACATCCTCTCAAGCAACTTTGCTGTTACATGAAGCAACTCAAACGCCATTAAAATGGCATGCAACTGGCAAACAAATTGAAGCTGTGTGTTTGAGAGTTCCAAACTCGCCCCATGTCATCTGTTGCATTACGTCGTGGTTTCACAAATTATTTGTTTATCCAACCGTTTGGTTATTGTAACAGAGATTTGTGTTCTCCTCGAAATTACATGTATTGACTGTTAAACCATGTACACAAATTTGCATACATCTTGTTTTTATTGGCTGTTGCTGCAACTAGTTGCACAGAGTTGAAAAGTTTCAATTGAATGCAACAAAGTTGCAGATTAGTTACTTATTAGTTGCAAGAGGGTGTTGGTGTTTCATGAAGCAATCAAGAAGCAACTAAAATAGAATGCAAGTCTCGTCCTGTATCGGCAGCCATACAATCAACCTCATTGGTTTAATAGGAATGGGCTGGCAGTCTACACTGTTCTTCAAGGAAATGCAATTTGGCGGAAATTGTTAAAAGTAGTCCTTGTGCATAGAGTTGTATGGGTTGTGTAAATAAGCAATCATTCGTTTATGTTTTACATACATTTTAAAGTGAAACATCTGAGTCTCGCGTAATTCCGTTACTATGGAATTGCACTGAAGCCTTCTGTACAGGCATGGGCGTGGTTGAGAGGATGAGGCATGTCGCGTCGCTTCCTTAGCAACCAAAATGGCAAGTGGCAACACCTCGCCGTCGAGAAATATACTTACTGGCTGATTTTAGCTATGAAAGAAACCAGATTACGCCACATTTGATGGGCAAACAATTGCTAGATACTTGTTAAAATAAATAGTTATTAGCAAGCTTTGTAAAGAAGGGACATGCAGGTTTCTTAGTTGTAGCGTTTTGCGAAAGTTGTGGTGACATTATTTTAAGTGCTGCTAACGTTGCTACGTTACCTCCTCTAACTAACGTTAGCTGACTTCGACCAGTTCTTGAAACGGTTACAAAGTTACATTTGTTTAAATAGCGCAGTAACTAGTATGTAGAGGTAAACATTTCTTTACATTCTTCAACATGGAAACTCAGGTAAGTTTGCTCTAACATGACCCACATAATGTTAGCTAAGTTACTAAAGTTGGTTGAGATGGAACCTGAACAGAAAAAGTTGTTTGAGACGGAAATCTAACATATCAATTATTCATTTATAGACAAACTGGAATTAAAGCCAGACTAAGTCAGTGGCACAGATGGAACTGTCCAAGTAGAAGACACATCCAACTCCTTCAAATGTTGATATTTGTTTGTGTTGACAACCAAACATAATTAAAATTCACTAAATATCTTTACATTTTAAATCAACCTGTGCTTGAAACCACGATGCCGTTTTTCTTTTTTTTTGGAGGGGGGGGGGGGTTGAATCCTGTGTTAAATTGTAACAATAGCTTTTGATGACTTTGTAAATAGCATCTGGCCTGGTTATTAATTTGCTGCACATGACTCAACAATCATTCTCACATTGGTAATATTCATTGGAAAATATCATAGCTAAGCAGGGCTGGGCTGGGCTTGGTTAAAACCATGTATGGGAGACCAAAAGGTAGCTTTAGATAGACACATTCTCCAGTTAGAAGTGCCTCTAGCCTATTGTTTATTTTTTTCTGATAGTTGAAGATCTGACGTTGTCTTAAAGGTATAAATTAAACATATTTTATACAAGGTTTGTCTATGTTAAAATTTGGTTACCATGATGACATAATCCTGTGGTTGAAATTGAATCCTGAAAACAATTGACATCTTCTGGCTGGGGGAGTTTAGTTAAGTGCACTAACATGCATCACTTGTGGTACCGTTTTGGAAATATAAGGTCAGAACGTATCTTTCATATCAGCGAGAAATAGTTTTTGAAAATAAAAGGTCAAATTTACCTTTATAGAATAATGTGAACTGAACAAAGGGGGGTCGAAATCAAAAGTAACAGTCAGTATATGGTGTGGCCACCAGCTGTATTAAGTACTGCAGTGCATCTCCTCCTCATGGTCTGCATCATATTTGCCAGTTCTTGCTGTGAGATGTTACCCCACTCTTCCACCAAGGCACCTGCAAGTTCCCAGACATTCCAGAGGGGAATGGCACTAGCCTTCACCCTCCGATCCAACAGGTCCCGGACGTGCTCAATGGGAATGAGACCCGGGCTCATCGCTGGCCAAGGCAGAACACTGACATTCCTGTCTTGCATGAAAACACGCACAGAACGAGCAGTATGGCTGGTGGCATTGTCATGCGGGAGGGTCATGTCAGGATGAGCCTGTAGGAAGGGTACCACATGAGGGAGGAGGATGTCTTCCCTGTAACGTACAGCGTTGAGATCGCCTGCAATGACAACAAGCTCAATACGATGATGCAGTGACACACCGCCCCAGACCATGACGGACCCTCCACGTTCCAGAGTACATTGCGGACAATCTGAGCACTGATGGAGGGATTGTGCATTCCTGGTGTAACGCGGGCAGTTGTTGTTGCCATCCTGTACCTGTCCCTCAGGTGTTATGTTTGGATGTACCGATCCTGTGCAGGTGTTGTTACACGTGGTTTGCCCCTGCGAGGACGATCAGCTGTCCATCCTGTCTCCCTGTAGCGCTGTTTTGGGCATCTCACAGTATGGACATTGCAATTTATTGACCTGGCCACATCTGCAGTCATCATACCTCCTTGCAGCATGCCTAAGGCACGTTCACGCAGTTGAGCAGGGACCCTGGGCATCTTTCTTTTGGTGTTTTTCAGAGTCAGTAGAAAGGTCTCTTTAGTTGTCCTAAGTTTTCATAACTGTGACTATAATTGCCTACCGTCTGTAAGCTGACAGTGTCTTAACGACCGTTCCACAGGTGCCTGTTCATTAATTGAACAAGCATGGGAAACAGTGTTTAAAGTGTTTAAACCCTTTACAATGAAGATCTGTGAAGTTATTTGGATTTTTACAAATTATTTCTGAAAGACAGGGTCCTGAAAAAGGGACGTGTCTTTTTTTGCTGAGTTTAGTATTTGGTTGTTTTGGCAGCCATAGCCAATTAGCCTCTAAACAGAACATGTATGGTCCTTGGACTATGAGGAGTAACGTTAGGCTCTCTTTGTCCATTTTCAGCTAAGGAACAGCAGGACAGACTGTGGCTTAAAATACATTTTGAAGCTACATTATTTGTTTACAAAGATAGAAATTACAACAAAAACAAACGTTTTGCATAATATTGTTATGTTCCCTATACAGTACCTTGGTACCTAGGCTGTAATTACATTCTTCAGCAATCAATGGATATACAGTCATTTGAAAAAGTAAATACACCCCCTGGTGTATTTAAAAAGTAATTATTATTTGTTTTTAACACATTTTTAACACATTTGGACACATGGATATTTGAGCTAAATTCGAACCACATTCATCGATAAAGGTAACCCAATTTAACAAATCACAAAAACAAAAAAAAACGTTGAAAATGTTATGCAATTAAAATAAACAAAACTGCAATTTCCTTATGTGGAAAAATGTAATAGACCCCTACCTTTACCATCACATAAAATGGCTAAAATTAGAATCAGGTGCACCAAAACAGGTGCAAATGATTAGAAAATCATTAGAGTAACTTAGTCTGGTTGGTTTTAACCATATGGGAATGTAATAACACATCATGCCACTATCAAAATACCTATCCGAGGCCCTTAGATTATTCATGCCCACGTGATTGACCGTTAAAGAAAAACTAACAGGTCTGTGAGAGCCGGAATTCTTACTGGTTGGTAGGTGATCCAATACGTATGTCATGCAATAAAATGCTAATTAATTGCTTATTAAAAATCATACAATGTGATTTTCTGGATTTTTGTTTTAGATTCTCACATTTGAAGTGTACCTATGATAAAAATTACAGACCTCTACATGCTTTGTAAGTAGGAAACACTGCCGATTTAGCAGGTTATCAAATACTTGTTCTCCCCACTGTGCTAGTCAAAAGTTTGGACACATCCAGGTTTTTTTTATATTTCTACTATTTAATATATTTTAGAATAATAGTGAAGACATCAACTATGAAATAACAAATATGGAATCATGTAGTAACCAAAAAAAGTGACAAAACTAAATATATTTTAAATTCTTCAAAGCAGCCACCCTTTGCCTTGATTAGAGCTTTGCACACTCTTGGCAATCTCTCAACCAGCTTCAACTGGAATGCTTTTCCAACAGTCTTGAAGGAGTTCCCACATAATATGCTGAACACTTGTTGGCTGCTTTTCCTTTACTCTGCGGTCCAACTCATCCCAAACCATCTCAATTGGTTTGAGGTCGGGTGATTGTGTAGACCAGGTCATCTGATGCAGCACTCCAACACTCTCCTTCTTGGTCAAATAGCCCTTACACAGCCTGGGGGTGGGTTGGGTCATTGTCCTGTTAAAAAACAAATGATAGTCCCACTAAGCGCACGCTGTAGAATGCTGTGGTAGCCATGCTGGTTAAGTGTGCCTTTAATTCTAAATAAATCACTGACAGCGTCACCAGCAAAGCACCACCACACCATCACATCTTCTCCATGCTTCACGGCGGGATCCACACCTGCGGAGATCATCCATTCACCTTCTCTGCATCTCACAAAGACACTGCGGTTGGAACCAAAAATCTAAAATTGGACAGATTTTCAGCTGTCTAATGTCCATTACTCGTGTTTCTTGGCCCAAGCAAGTCTCTTCTTATTATTGGTGTCCTTTCGTAGTGGTTTCTTTGCAGCAATTCGAGCATGAAGCATTAACGCAGTCTCCTCTGAACAGTTGATGTTGAGATGTATCTGTTACTTGAACTCTGTGAAGCATTTATTTTGGCTGCAATTTCTGAGGCTGGCAACGCTAATGAACTTATCCTCTGCAGCATAGGTAACTCTGGGTCTTCCTTTGCTGTGGTGGTCCTCATGAGAGCCAGTTTCATCATAGCGCTTAATGGTTTTTGTCACTGCACTTCAAGAAATGTTCAAAGTTCTTGAAATGTTCTGTATTGACTGACCTTAATTTCTTAAAGTAGTTATGGACTGTCATTTCTCTTCGCTTATTTGAACTGTTCTTGCCATAATATGGACTTGGTCTTTTACCAAATAGGTTTATTTGGTAAAACAACACAACTGATTGGCTCAAACGCATTAAGAAGGAAAGAAATTCCACAAATGGACTTTTAACTGTTCAGACCTGTTAATTGAAATGCATTCTAGGTGACTAACTTATGAAGCGGGTTGAGAGATTGCCAAGAGTGTGCAAAGCTTTTTTGGTTACTACATGATTCTATATGTGTTATTTCGTAGTTTTGATGTCTTCATTATTATTCTACAATGTAAAGAAAATCTTCCCATAATGTCAAGCAAAGAGGCACTGAGTTTGAAGGTAGGCTGTGAACTACATCCACAGGTAAACCTCCAATTGACTCAAATAATGTCAATTAGCCTACCAGAAGCTTCTAAAGTCATGACATCATTTTCTGGAATATTCCAAGCTGTTTAAAAGCACAGTCAATTTAGTGTATGTAAACTTCTGACCCACTGGAATTGTGATACAGTGAATTATAAGTGAAATAATCTGTCTGTAAACAATTGTTGTAAAAATTACATTCACAAAGTTGATGTCCTCACCGACTTGCCAAAACTATAGTTTGCTAACAAGACACTTGTGGATTGGTTGATAAACAAATGTTAATGACTCCAACCTAAGTGTATGTAAACTCCCGACGTCAGCTGTATATATAGTGCTTTTGGAAAGTATTCAGACTCCTTGACTTTGTCCACATTTTGTTACATTACAGCCTTATTCTAAAATGTGTTAAAACAATTGTTAACATTTCATCAATCTATGCACTATACCCCATTATGACAAAGCAAAAACAGGTTTCAGACCCTTTCGTCAGTACTTTGTTGAAGAAACTTTGGCAGAGATTACAGTCTTGAGTCTTCTTGGGTATGACACTACAAGCTTGGCACGCCTGTATTTGGGAAGTCTCTCCCATTTTTCTCTGCAGATCCTCTCAAGCTTTGTCAGGTTGGATTGGGAGCGTCGCTGTACAGCTATTTTCAGGTCTGTCCAGAGATATTCGATCGGGTTCAAGTCCGGGCTATGGTTGGTACTCTCAAGGACATTCCGAGACATGTCCTGAAGCCACTCCTGCATTGTCTTGGCTGTGTGCTTAGGGTCGTTGTCCTGTTGGAAGGTGAACCTTCGCCCCAGTCTGAGGTCCTGAGCACTCTGGAGCAGGTTTTCCTCAATGATCTCTCTCTACTTTTCTCTGTTCATCTTTCCCTCGATCCTGACTAGGCTCCCAGTCCCTGCCTCTGAAAAACATCCCCACAGTATGATGCTTCCCCCACCATGCTTCACCATAGGGATGGTGCAAGGTTTCCTCCAAACGTGACGCTTTGCATTCAGGAAACCGAGTTCAATCTTGGTTTCATCAGACCAGAGAATCTTGTTTCTCATGGTCTGCGAGTCCTGTGCTCAATTTCAAGTCTCATAGCAAAGGGTCTGTATACTTATGTAAATAAGGGATTTCTGTTTCTTATTTTTAGTCCATTCATTTTTTTTTTGAAGAACATGTTTTCACTTTGTCATTCTGGGCTATTGTGTATAGATTGATAGGGGAACATTTAATTTAATCAATTTTAGAAAAAGGATCTAACAAAATGTGGGAAAAGTCAAGGGGTCTGAATAATTTCCGATTGTTACTCAGTGACATTTGTCATGTCCAGCTAGCCACCTAGGTCTGAATGACAATGTTCAACGTTCTCTTCACAGAAGTGTTTACATAATAAGAAGCTGCCCAAGATCCCTGACAGTCCAAACCGCCTCCTACCACAACTTCCACAGGTACGCTGCCTAACATCAGTCTCCCAGGCTTTGGCAATTGCTAACCAGTAAGCCTATGTAACAGACGAGTTTGTCCAATATAGGCTAAGCATAATGTCTTGGTTTTGCTTCATAGAAAGTGTGGGTGGTGTAACTCAAATAACTAACCATCTAATTGTTACATTTCCAATTATTTATTTATTTATTAGTCCCATACTCTCTCGTTTTGCACTAAACTATTCATTTATATCTGTCTTCAAAGATCCGCTCCAAACCCCAGTGGCAGGAGACAGCTCCTGCCTTTGTCCTGCAGCCGCCAGTCAGAGGAGAGTCCCATGGCTTTGGGGCGGCAGTTAGACTGTCCAGTAAGTGTTCTCACTGATATAGGCTAGTAGCAAATAGGACATAGTTTCAACTTCGTTATAGTTTTTAAAACATAATTAACCAAAGGTGACTAAAATGGGGAACAGCATATATGTTGCAATCAATGAGTAGACATAGCTCCTTACAAAAACAACAATACTTTTTGAACATACACACACCCTCCACAAACTGTAAATTGAGTGGTAAAAAAATTATGGATTTTGTAACTGACTTCCCTCACCATGTTTTTTTCTTAGCCTCACATACTGTAACTGCGTGGAATATAATCCCTTCATCCCAATGCCCCATATGTTTCTTTGTGACCTATATGATAAAGTCCATCCCCTGTAACTGTGTGGAGAAGGCAATACTATGCTTTATAATCCCCCCTATAAGTGTCTTATGTGACCTATAATGACGTGTCTCCACTGTCCACTGTAGGAGATGTGCTGGGTGGAGGGTCGGGAACCAGGCGTTACCAGAGCCTGAGCAGAGGCCTGGAGGACTCCCAGAGCAGAGAGGCCGGCCTGTCATCAGAGTCCTCCAAACATCGCAGCAGTAGCCACACTCAGCCCAAAAAAGACCGGGAGCAGTTCCGCAGTGCCCTGGTCGGCATAATCCTGTGAGTCCAATCAAATATTCAATCAATCCATATATTGCCTATTCATCCCCTTCCATCCAAGCATCCACATACCGACTCACCCGACGTTCGGTAGCACTTTTCAACATACAACATTCTCCTTTCACTAAATTACCCCGTGTTTCAGGCAGCATGAATCTGCCAGTGGCAAAACCATTTTGGAGGACAGTCAGCCCCCTACCTGTGGGTCCCCCACAGCTACAGAGAAGGATATCCTGGTAAGGGAAGGTGACATTTTGGTATATATTGTTAATTAATAGGTCCAAAAATGTATGTAGCAACTGTGGATTAGCTCTTTAATGTGTCTTATCTTTTTATGTCCACCTTGTCAGAGATATTACTATTACATTCGCAATGGGATCGACACAGAACATGTGGCAGCCATGGAGGACTCCTGGCTGGAGAATGTTCTGGACCTGGTGCCCACTCACCTGAAGAGGCTGACTAGGACCATAGAGCTGCTATCAGACGAGATGAAGGAGGACTACCTGCTCAGTGTGAAGAAAGCCATCGGTACCTAACCCAACACAAATCCATCTGTGTTCTTTAAGTTATCATTAAGACATATCTGTCTGTAGACTGAGATTTTTCTCTAGATTCTGTTCTAAATGTGCATATATATTATTAGTCTTTTGCTGCACAGTCTTGCTTTTTAATTAGTCATGTTGTTTTGTTGCCTCTGTTTGCAGTGGATTTCGTACTTCGGGACCCGAGGGAAAACGATGAAGACAAGGTCAAATATGTTCCTCCTCACAGAGTTGAGTAAGTCCCATAAAATGGAGAGAATGTGACAATGTGTGCAGTACTTTGAAACACACTTGGTCCTATTACATGGACAGAAACCACATGGGCTCAGATTAATTGCCTATAGAAAAAAAGGAATGTTTCCTTAGTGTTTTGTTGCTCCCGAACTTGGTTGTTTAATAAAGCAACATTTTGACCGTCATGGTCTTCAGTTACTTGACGAAGACCATGTTGGTTGAAATGTTCTAAGTAGCCTTTTTTGTCAAATTGTATTCCTCTTAAAAACATTAAACATCTTCTCATCCTCTTTTCCTTGCTGTACATCATTTAAGAATGGAGGTGGTCCCTAAACCATGGAACAAATCATTCCTTCATGCCCAAAAGAGGATGAGAGACAAGTTGCATTCCATCAACCCCACTATGCTATCAGTGCTGGACCTGTGGCATGTGTCTTTCAAGTGAGAACACTTCTATCCTTCTATCCTATTCTTATAGTCTTATTTCTTTCTATAATTTTCTTCTCTTTCACTGTCCCAAGCCTTTATATTCAGTATTGCCATCTTTTCTGCTCTATGTCTGCCTCTCTTTTTCTTTAATCTCTCACCCCCTGCGTTCTCCTTGTAGGAAGATGCGTCTCATCGATGTTGAGGAGTTCCAGAACAGGCATGAGTCTATGGAGCTCTCCATCTTCCAGCATCTAGTCACCAGACACATTGAGTGTGCCAAGGACATCCTCCTCAAAAAGTATGAGTACATGTAATAGAGTAGGTCCCCACTGGGCTAGAACCAGTGACCTGCATATTAACACTTTACACTTACATTTCCTGTCGCCCCACAAAAGCCATGTCCCTTGCTGAAAAAGGAAACAACTACTTCAGGTCTCAGGAGGATTGATG